>NW_026777119.1:0-102298 GCF_030936135.1 Gavia stellata
TCTGCGCTGAGGAAAGACGAGAAATAATTAAAAGAAGAGACAGCGAAATAAAGACAGCGAACGGGATAGACGTAGAAAATGTAAAAAGCAATGGGGATTAGGGAAAGAAACCAAAAGAATTTAAAAGCCGGGACAGCGAACTGAAAGTGATGTAGAAAGAAAATTTGAAAAGCCACGGCGCTAACAAAGACAAGAAATAACTAAAAAATAAAGACAGCGAACGGAATAAAAGCAGACGGAAAATTTTAGAAGCAAATAGGATTAGGGAAATAAGGAAGAAATTGAAGCGTAGCAACATTGACCTAAAACAGATAGGTAGGGAAAAAATCTAAAAAGCGATGGCACTGAGGCAAACCAAGAAAAAATAACTGAAAAGACAGCAGAGTAAAAGTAGACAGAAAAGTTAAAAAGCAACTAAGGGCACTAAGGAAAAACAAGAAAAATACTTTAAAAATAAAGAATGTGAATGAGATAGAGGTAGAAAATTTTAAAAGCCAAGAGATTAATAGAGGAAAGAACTGGACGAGAGGGAAAGCAAACTGAAACTCAGACATGGACAGAAAATCTAAAAGGCAACAGCACTAAGGAAAGACAAGAAATAATTAGAAAGAAAGATATCGAAGGGAAAAAAAGTAGGCATAGAAAACACATTTTAAAAGTGATGGGAATTGGGGGGGAAGGGGAAAGGGGAAAGGGGAAAAAAAAAAACCAAACAGGGAGAGCAAACTAAAACAGAGGTTGAGAGAAAAATTTAAAAGCGGCGGCACTAAGGAAAGAGAAGAAATCATTAAAGAATAAAGGCAGGGAACGGCATAAAAGTCAAACAGAAAGTGTTAAAAGCAGCGGGGATTAAAGAAATGAGCAAAAAATTTAAAAGTGGCGACAGCGAACTAAAAGGGAGACGTCGACAGAAAATCTAAAAAGCCATGGCACTAAGGAAAACCAAGGAAAAATAATTAAAAACTACAGACAGCGAACGAGATAAACGTAGAAAATTTTCAAAGCAAGGGGGATGAAGGAAATAAGGAAAAACTTTAAAAAATAGCGACGGCAAACTACAACGAAGACGCAGAAAGAAGCTCTAAAAAGCGATGGCACAGAAGGCAGAGAAGAAATAATGGGAAAAAAAGACAGCAAAGGGAATAAAAGTAGGCATAGAAAGAACATTTCAAGAGCAGACAGAGACAGAAAATTCAAAAAGCGAGGGCACGAAGGAAAGACAAGAAATAATTAAAAAAGAAAGGCAGACAAAAAAAAGACTGCAAACAGGATGGAAGTAGACAGCAAATTTTAAAAGCAACGGTGATTAAGGAAATAGGGAAAAAGATTTAAAAATAGCACCGGCAAACTACAACAGAGACCTAGAAAGAAAACCTATACAGCGATGGCACAGAAGGCAGAGAAGAAATAGTAAAAAAGGACAGCAAAGGGAATAAAAGCAGGCATAGAAACAACTTGTCAAACACGGTAGGCATTAGGGAAATAAAGGAAAAAATTATGACATCGGAACAGCAAAGTGAAACAGAGATGCAGAAAGAAAATGTAAAAAGCGAGGGCACTAAGGAACGACAAGAAATAATTTTAAAAACCCAGCAAAGGGCATAAAAGTGGGCATCGAAAGAACATTTAAAAAGCGTGGGGGATTTGGGAAAGGAAGAGAAAAATGAGGAAATAGGGACCGCGAACTGAAAGAGACGTAGAAAGAGAATTTAAAAAACGACTGCGCTGAGGAAAGACGAGAAATAATTAAAAGAAGAGACAGCGAAATAAAGACAGCGAACGGGATAGACGTAGAAAATGTAAAAAGCAATGGGGATTAGGGAAAGAAACCAAAAGAATTTAAAAGCCGGGACAGCGAACTGAAAGAGATGTAGAAAGAAAATTTGAAAAGCCACGGCGCTAACAAAGACAAGAAATAACTAAAAAATAAAGACAGCGAACGGAATAAAAGCAGACGGAAAATTTTAGAAGCAAATAGGATTAGGGAAATAAGGAAGAAATTGAAGCGTAGCAACATTGACCTAAAACAGATAGGTAGGGAAAAAATCTAAAAAGCGATGGCACTGAGGCAAACCAAGAAAAAATAACTGAAAAGACAGCAAACAGAGTAAAAGTAGACAGAAAAGTTAAAAAGCAACTAAGGGCACTAAGGAAAAACAAGAAAAAATACTTTAAAAATAAAGAATGTGAATGAGAGAGAGGTAGAAAATTTAAAAAGCCAAGAGATTAATAGAGGAAAGAACTGGACGAGAGGGAAAGCAAACTGAAACTCAGACATGGACAGAAAATCTAAAAGGCAACGGCACTAAGGAAAGACAAGAAATAATTAGAAAGAAAGATATCGAAGGGAAAAAAAGTAGGCGTAGAAAACACATTTTAAAAGCGATGGGAATTGGGGGGGGGGAAGGGGAAAAAAAAAAACCAAACAGGGAGAGCAAACTAAAAACAGA
This sequence comes from Gavia stellata, assembly GCF_030936135.1. Lineage (NCBI taxonomy): Eukaryota > Metazoa > Chordata > Aves > Gaviiformes > Gaviidae > Gavia > Gavia stellata. Next base: position 2,451 of record NW_026777119.1, read on the forward strand.
GGTTGAGAGAAAAATTTAAAAGCGGCGGCACTAAGGAAAGAGAAGAAATCATTAAAGAATAAAGGCAGTGAACGGCATAAAAGTCAAACAGAAAGTGTTAAAAGCAGCGGGGATTAAAGAAATGAGGAAAAAATTTAAAAGTGGCGACGGCGAACTAAAACGGAGACGTCGAAAGAAAATCTAAAAAGCCATGGCACTAAGGAAAACCAAGGAAAAATAATTAAAAACTAAAGACAGCGAACGAGATAAACGTAGAAAATTTTCAAAGCAAGGGGGATGAAGGAAATAAGGAAAAACTTTAAAAATAGCGACGGCAAACTACAACGAAGACGCAGAAAGAAGCTCTAAAAAGCGATGGCACAGAAGGCAGAGAAGAAATAATGGGAAAAAAAGACAGCAAAGGGAATAAAAGTAGGCACAGAAAGAACATTTCAAGAGCAGACAGAGAAAATTCAAAAAGCGAGGGCACGAAGGAAAGACAAGAAATAATTAAAAAAGAAAGGCAGACAAAAAAAAGACTGCAAACAGGATGGAAGTAGACAGCAAATTTTAAAAGCAACGGTGATTAAGGAAATAGGGAAAAAGATTTAAAAATAGCACCGGCAAACTACAACAGAGACCTAGAAAGAAAACCTATACAGCGATGGCACAGAAGGCAGAGAAGAAATAGTAAAAAAGGACAGCAAAGGGAATAAAAGCAGGCATAGAAACAACTTGTCAAACACGGTAGGCATTAGGGAAATAAAGGAAAAAATTATGACATCGGAACAGCAAAGCGAAACAGAGATGCAGAAAGAAAATTTAAAAAGCGAGGGCACTAAGGAACGACAAGAAATAATTTTAAAAACCCAGCAAAGGGCATAAAAGTGGGCATCAAAAGAACATTTAAAAAGCGTGGGGGATTTGGGAAAGGAAGAGAAAAATGAGGAAATAGGGACCGCGAACTGAAAGAGACGTAGAAAGAGAATTTAAAAAATGACTGCGCTGAGGAAAGACGAGAAATAATTAAAAGAAGAGACAGCGAAATAAAGACAGCGAACGGATAGACGTAGAAAATGTAAAAAGCAATGGGGATTAGGGAAAGAAACCAAAAGAATTTAAAAGCCGGGACAGCGAACTGAAAGTGATGTAGAAAGAAAATTTGAAAAGCCACGGCGCTAACAAAGACAAGAAATAACTAAAAAATAAAGACAGCGAACGGAATAAAAGCAGACGGAAAATTTTAGAAGCAAATAGGATTAGGGAAATAAGGAAGAAATTGAAGCGTAGCAACATTGACCTAAAACAGATAGGTAGGGAAAAAATCTAAAAAGCGATGGCACTGAGGCAAACCAAGAAAAAATAACTGAAAAGACAGCAAACAGAGTAAAAGTAGACAGAAAAGTTAAAAACCAACTAAGGGCACTAAGGAAAACCAAGAAAAAATACTTTAAAAATAAAGAATGTGGATGAGATAGAGGTAGAAAATTTAAAAAGCCAAGAGATTAATAGAGGAAAGAACTGGACGAGAGGGAAAGCAAACTGAAACTCAGACATGGACAGAAAATCTAAAAGGCAACGGCACTAAGGAAAGACAAGAAATAATTAGAAAGAAAGATATCGAAGGGAAAAAAAGTAGGCGTAGAAAACACATTTAAAAGCGATGGGAATTGGGGGGGGGGGGGGGGGGAAGGGGGGAAAAAAAAAAACCAAACAGGGAGAGCAAACTAAAACAGAGGTTGAGAGAAAAATTTAAAAGCGGCGGCACTAAGGAAAGAGAAGAAATCATTAAAGAATAAAGGCAGGGAACGGCATAAAAGTCAAACAGAAAGTGTTAAAAGCAGCGGGGATTAAAGAAACGAGGAAAAAATTTAAAAGTGGCGACGGCGAACTAAAACAGAGACGTCGAAAGAAAATCTAAAAAGCCATGGCACTAAGGAAAGCCAAGGAAAAATAATTAAAAACTAAAGACAGCGAACGAGATAAACGTAGAAATTTTCAAAGCAAGGGGGATGAAGGAAATAAGGAAAAACTTTAAAAAATAGCGACGGCAAACTACAACGAAGACGCAGAAAGAAGCTCTAAAAAGCGATGGCACAGAAGGCAGAGAAGAAATAATGGGAAAAAAAGACAGCAAAGGGAACAAAAGTAGGCACAGAAAGAACATTTCAAGAGCAGACAGAGAAAATTCAAAAAGCGAGGGCACGAAGGAAAGACAAGAAATAATTAAAAAGAAAGGCAGACAAAAAAAAGACTGCAAACGGGATGGAAGTAGACAGCAAATTTTAAAAGCAACGGTGATTAAGGAAATAGGGAAAAAGATTTAAAAATAGCACCGGCAAACTACAACAGAGACCTAGAAAGAAAACCTATACAGCGATGGCACAGAAGGCAGAGAAGAAATAGTAAAAAAGGACAGCAAAGGGAATAAAAGCAGGCATAGAAACAACTTGTCAAACACGGTAGGCATTAGGGAAATAAAGGAAAAAATTATGACATCGGAACAGCAAAGTGAAACAGAGATGCAGAAAGAAAATTTAAAAAGCGAGGGCACTAAGGAACGACAAGAAATAATTTTAAAAACCCAGCAAAGGGCATAAAAGTGGGCATCGAAAGAACATGTAAAAAGCGTGGGGGATTTGGGAAAGGAAGAGAAAAATGAGGAAATAGGGACCGCGAACTAAAAGAGACGTAGAAAGAGAATTTAAAAAACGACTGCGCTGAGGAAAGACGAGAAATAATTAAAAGAAGAGACAGCGAAATAAAGACAGCGAACGGGATAGACGTAGAAAATGTAAAAAGCAACGGGGATTAGGGAAAGAAACCAAAAGAATTTAAAAGCCGGGACAGCGAACTGAAAGAGATGTAGAAAGAAAATTTGAAAAGCCACGGCGCTAACAAAGACAAGAAATAACTAAAAAATAAAGACAGCGAACGGAATAAAAGCAGACGGAAAATTTTAGAAGCAAATAGGATTAGGGAAATAAGGAAGAAATTGAAGCGTAGCAACATTGACCTAAAACAGATAGGTAGGGAAAAAATCTAAAAAGCGATGGCACTGAGGCAAACCAAGAAAAAATATCTGAAGAGACAGCAAACAGAGTAAAAGTAGACAGAAAAGTTAAAAAGCAACTAAGGGCACTAAGGAAAACCAAGAAAAAATACTTTAAAAATAAAGAATGTGAATGAGATGGAGGTAGAAAATTTAAAAAGCCAAGAGATTAATAGAGGAAAGAACTGGACGAGAGGGAAAGCAAACTGAAACTCAGACATGGACAGAAAATCTAAAAGGCAACGGCACTAAGGAAAGACAAGAAATAATTAGAAAGATATCGAAGGGAAAAAAAGTAGGCGTAGAAAACACATTTTAAAAGCGATGGGAATTGGGGGGGGGGAAGGGGAAAAAAAAAAACCAAACAGGGAGAGCAAACTAAAACAGAGGTTGAGAGAAAAATTTAAAAGTGGCGGCACTAAGGAAAGAGAAGAAATCATTAAAGAATAAGGGCAGGGAACGGCATAAAAGTCAAACAGAAAGTGTTAAAAGCAGCGGGGATTAAAGAAATGAGGAAAAAATTTAAAAGTGGCGACGGCGAACTAAAACGGAGACGTCGACAGAAAATCTAAAAAGCCATGGCACTAAGGAAAACCAAGGAAAAATAATTAAAAACTAAAGACAGCGAACGAGATAAACGTAGAAAATTTTCAAAGCAAGGGGGATGAAGGAAATAAGGAAAAACTTTAAAAAATAGCGACGGCAAACTACAACGAAGACGCAGAAAGAAGCTCTAAAAAGCGATGGCACAGAAGGCAGAGAAGAAATAATGGGAAAAAAAGACAGCAAAGGGAATAAAAGTAGGCACAGAAAGAACATTTCAAGAGCAGACAGACAGGAAATTCAAAAAGCGAGGGCACGAAGGAAAGACAAGAAATAATTAAAAAAGAAAGGCAGACAAAAAAAAGACTGCAAACAGGATGGAAGTAGACAGCAAATTTTAAAAGCAACGGTGATTAAGGAAATAGGGAAAAAGATTTAAAAATAGCACCGGCAAACTACAACAGAGACCTAGAAAGAAAACCTATACAGCGATGGCACAGAAGGCAGAGAAGAAATAGTAAAAAAGGACAGCAAAGGGAATAAAAGCAGGCATAGAAACAACTTGTCAAACACGGTAGGCATTAGGGAAATAAAGGAAAAAATTATGACATCGGAACAGCAAAGTGAAACAGAGATGCAGAAAGAAAATTTAAAAAGCGAGGGCACTAAGGAACGACAAGAAATAATTTTAAAAACCCAGCAAAGGGCATAAAAGTGGGCATCGAAAGAACATTTAAAAAGCGTGGGGGATTTGGGAAAGGAAGAGAAAAATGAGGAAATAGGGACCGCGAACTGAAAGAGACGTAGAAAGAGAATTTAAAAAACGACTGCGCTGAGGAAAGACGAGAAATAATTAAAAGAAGAGACAGCGAAATAAAGACAGCGAACGGGATAGACGTAGAAAATGTAAAAAGCAATGGGGATTAGGGAAAGAAACCAAAAGAATTTAAAAGCCGGGACAGCGAACTGAAAGAGATGTAGAAAGAAAATTTGAAAAGCCACGGCGCTAACAAAGACAAGAAATAACTAAAAAATAAAGACAGCGAACGGAATAAAAGCAGACGGAAAATTTTAGAAGCAAATAGGATTAGGGAAATAAGGAAGAAATTGAAGCGTAGCAACATTGACCTAAAACAGATAGGTAGGGAAAAAATCTAAAAAGCGATGGCACTGAGGCAAACCAAGAAAAAATAACTGAAAAGACAGCAAACAGAGTAAAAGTAGACAGAAAAGTTAAAAAGCAACTAAGGGCACTAAGGAAAAACAAGAAAAAATACTTTAAAAGTAAAGAATGTGAATGAGAGAGAGGTAGAAAATTTAAAAAGCCAAGAGATTAATAGAGGAAAGAACTGGACGAGAGGGAAAGCAAACTGAAACTCAGACATGGACAGAAAATCTAAAAGGCAACGGCACTAAGGAAAGACAAGAAATAATTAGAAAGAAAGATATCGAAGGGAAAAAAAGTAGGCGTAGAAAACACATTTTAAAAGCGATGGGAATTGGGGGGGGGGGGGAAGGGGAAAAAAAAAAACCAAACAGGGAGAGCAAACTAAAACAGAGGTTGAGAGAAAAATTTAAAAGCGGCGGCACTAAGGAAAGAGAAGAAATCATTAAAGAATAAAGGCAGTGAACGGCATAAAAGTCAAACAGAAAGTGTTAAAAGCAGCGGGGATTAAAGAAATGAGGAAAAAATTTAAAAGTGGCGACGGCGAACTAAAACGGAGACGTCGAAAGAAAATCTAAAAAGCCATGGCACTAAGGAAAACCAAGGAAAAATAATTAAAAACTAAAGACAGCGAACGAGATAAACGTAGAAAATTTTCAAAGCAAGGGGGATGAAGGAAATAAGGAAAAACTTTAAAAAATAGCGACGGCAAACTACAACGAAGACGCAGAAAGAAGCTCTAAAAAGCGATGGCACAGAAGGCAGAGAAGAAATAATGGGAAAAAAAGACAGCAAAGGGAATAAAAGTAGGCACAGAAAGAACATTTCAAGAGCAGACAGAGAAAATTCAAAAAGCGAGGGCACGAAGGAAAGACAAGAAATAATTAAAAAAGAAAGGCAGACAAAAAAAAGACTGCAAACAGGATGGAAGTAGACAGCAAATTTTAAAAGCAACGGTGATTAAGGAAATAGGGAAAAAGATTTAAAAATAGCACCGGCAAACTACAACAGAGACCTAGAAAGAAAACCTATACAGCGATGGCACAGAAGGCAGAGAAGAAATAGTAAAAAAGGACAGCAAAGGGAATAAAAGCAGGCATAGAAACAACTTGTCAAACACGGTAGGCATTAGGGAAATAAAGGAAAAAATTATGACATCGGAACAGCAAAGCGAAACAGAGATGCAGAAAGAAAATTTAAAAAGCGAGGGCACTAAGGAACGACAAGAAATAATTTTAAAAACCCAGCAAAGGGCATAAAAGTGGGCATCGAAAGAACATTTAAAAAGCGTGGGGGATTTGGGAAAGGAAGAGAAAAATGAGGAAATAGGGACCGCGAACTGAAAGAGACGTAGAAAGAGAATTTAAAAAATTACTGCGCTGAGGAAAGACGAGAAATAATTAAAAGAAGAGACAGCGAAATAAAGACAGCGAACGGGATAGACGTAGAAAATGTAAAAAGCAATGGGGATTAGGGAAAGAAACCAAAAGAATTTAAAAGCCGGGACAGCGAACTGAAAGTGATGTAGAAAGAAAATTTGAAAAGCCACGGCGCTAACAAAGACAAGAAATAACTAAAAAATAAAGACAGCGAACGGAATAAAAGCAGACGGAAAATTTTAGAAGCAAATAGGATTAGGGAAATAAGGAAGAAATTGAAGCGTAGCAACATTGACCTAAAACAGATAGGTAGGGAAAAAATCTAAAAAGCGATGGCACTGAGGCAAACCAAGAAAAAATAACTGAAAAGACAGCAGAGTAAAAGTAGACAGAAAAGTTAAAAAGCAACTAAGGGCACTAAGGAAAAACAAGAAAAAATACTTTAAAAATAAAGAATGTGAATGAGATAGAGGTAGAAAATTTTAAAAGCCAAGAGATTAATAGAGGAAAGAACTGGACGAGAGGGAAAGCAAACTGAAACTCAGACATGGACAGAAAATCTAAAAGGCAACAGCACTAAGGAAAGACAAGAAATAATTAGAAAGAAAGATATCGAAGGGAAAAAAAGTAGGCATAGAAAACACATTTTAAAAGTGATGGGAATTGGGGGGGAAGGGGAAAGGGGAAAGGGGAAAAAAAAAAACCAAACAGGGAGAGCAAACTAAAACAGAGGTTGAGAGAAAAATTTAAAAGCGGCGGCACTAAGGAAAGAGAAGAAATCATTAAAGAATAAAGGCAGGGAACGGCATAAAAGTCAAACAGAAAGTGTTAAAAGCAGCGGGGATTAAAGAAATGAGCAAAAAATTTAAAAGTGGCGACAGCGAACTAAAAGGGAGACGTCGACAGAAAATCTAAAAAGCCATGGCACTAAGGAAAACCAAGGAAAAATAATTAAAAACTACAGACAGCGAACGAGATAAACGTAGAAAATTTTCAAAGCAAGGGGGATGAAGGAAATAAGGAAAAACTTTAAAAAATAGCGACGGCAAACTACAACGAAGACGCAGAAAGAAGCTCTAAAAAGCGATGGCACAGAAGGCAGAGAAGAAATAATGGGAAAAAAAGACAGCAAAGGGAATAAAAGTAGGCATAGAAAGAACATTTCAAGAGCAGACAGAGACAGAAAATTCAAAAAGCGAGGGCACGAAGGAAAGACAAGAAATAATTAAAAAAGAAAGGCAGACAAAAAAAAGACTGCAAACAGGATGGAAGTAGACAGCAAATTTTAAAAGCAACGGTGATTAAGGAAATAGGGAAAAAGATTTAAAAATAGCACCGGCAAACTACAACAGAGACCTAGAAAGAAAACCTATACAGCGATGGCACAGAAGGCAGAGAAGAAATAGTAAAAAAGGACAGCAAAGGGAATAAAAGCAGGCATAGAAACAACTTGTCAAACACGGTAGGCATTAGGGAAATAAAGGAAAAAATTATGACATCGGAACAGCAAAGTGAAACAGAGATGCAGAAAGAAAATGTAAAAAGCGAGGGCACTAAGGAACGACAAGAAATAATTTTAAAAACCCAGCAAAGGGCATAAAAGTGGGCATCGAAAGAACATTTAAAAAGCGTGGGGGATTTGGGAAAGGAAGAGAAAAATGAGGAAATAGGGACCGCGAACTGAAAGAGACGTAGAAAGAGAATTTAAAAAACGACTGCGCTGAGGAAAGACGAGAAATAATTAAAAGAAGAGACAGCGAAATAAAGACAGCGAACGGGATAGACGTAGAAAATGTAAAAAGCAATGGGGATTAGGGAAAGAAACCAAAAGAATTTAAAAGCCGGGACAGCGAACTGAAAGAGATGTAGAAAGAAAATTTGAAAAGCCACGGCGCTAACAAAGACAAGAAATAACTAAAAAATAAAGACAGCGAACGGAATAAAAGCAGACGGAAAATTTTAGAAGCAAATAGGATTAGGGAAATAAGGAAGAAATTGAAGCGTAGCAACATTGACCTAAAACAGATAGGTAGGGAAAAAATCTAAAAAGCGATGGCACTGAGGCAAACCAAGAAAAAATAACTGAAAAGACAGCAAACAGAGTAAAAGTAGACAGAAAAGTTAAAAAGCAACTAAGGGCACTAAGGAAAAACAAGAAAAAATACTTTAAAAATAAAGAATGTGAATGAGAGAGAGGTAGAAAATTTAAAAAGCCAAGAGATTAATAGAGGAAAGAACTGGACGAGAGGGAAAGCAAACTGAAACTCAGACATGGACAGAAAATCTAAAAGGCAACGGCACTAAGGAAAGACAAGAAATAATTAGAAAGAAAGATATCGAAGGGAAAAAAAGTAGGCGTAGAAAACACATTTTAAAAGCGATGGGAATTGGGGGGGGGAAGGGGAAAAAAAAAAACCAAACAGGGAGAGCAAACTAAAACAGAGGTTGAGAGAAAAATTTAAAAGCGGCGGCACTAAGGAAAGAGAAGAAATCATTAAAGAATAAAGGCAGTGAACGGCATAAAAGTCAAACAGAAAGTGTTAAAAGCAGCGGGGATTAAAGAAATGAGGAAAAAATTTAAAAGTGGCGACGGCGAACTAAAACGGAGACGTCGAAAGAAAATCTAAAAAGCCATGGCACTAAGGAAAACCAAGGAAAAATAATTAAAAACTAAAGACAGCGAACGAGATAAACGTAGAAAATTTTCAAAGCAAGGGGGATGAAGGAAATAAGGAAAAACTTTAAAAAATAGCGACGGCAAACTACAACGAAGACGCAGAAAGAAGCTCTAAAAAGCGATGGCACAGAAGGCAGAGAAGAAATAATGGGAAAAAAAGACAGCAAAGGGAATAAAAGTAGGCACAGAAAGAACATTTCAAGAGCAGACAGACAGGAAATTCAAAAAGCAAGGGCACGAAGGAAAGACAAGAAATAATTAAAAAAGAAAGGCAGACAAAAAAAAGACTGCAAACAGGATGGAAGTAGACAGCAAATTTTAAAAGCAACGGTGATTAAGGAAATAGGGAAAAAGATTTAAAAATAGCACCGGCAAACTACAACAGAGACCTAGAAAGAAAACCTATACAGCGATGGCACAGAAGGCAGAGAAGAAATAGTAAAAAAGGACAGCAAAGGGAATAAAAGCAGGCATAGAAACAACTTGTCAAACACGGTAGGCATTAGGGAAATAAAGGAAAAAATTATGACATCGGAACAGCAAAGTGAAACAGAGATGCAGAAAGAAAATTTAAAAAGCGAGGGCACTAAGGAACGACAAGAAATAATTTTAAAAACCCAGCAAAGGGCATAAAAGTGGGCATCGAAAGAACATTTAAAAAGCGTGGGGGATTTGGGAAAGGAAGAGAAAAATGAGGAAATAGGGACCGCGAACTGAAAGAGACGTAGAAAGAGAATTTAAAAAACGACTGCGCTGAGGAAAGACGAGAAATAATTAAAAGAAGAGACAGCGAAATAAAGACAGCGAACGGGATAGACGTAGAAAATGTAAAAAGCAATGGGGATTAGGGAAAGAAACCAAAAGAATTTAAAAGCCGGGACAGCGAACTGAAAGAGATGTAGAAAGAAAATTTGAAAAGCCACGGCGCTAACAAAGACAAGAAATAACTAAAAAATAAAGACAGCGAACGGAATAAAAGCAGACGGAAAATTTTAGAAGCAAATAGGATTAGGGAAATAAGGAAGAAATTGAAGCGTAGCAACATTGACCTAAAACAGATAGGTAGGGAAAAAATCTAAAAAGCGATGGCACTGAGGCAAACCAAGAAAAAATAACTGAAAAGACAGCAAACAGAGTAAAAGTAGACAGAAAAGTTAAAAAGCAACTAAGGGCACTAAGGAAAAACAAGAAAAAATACTTTAAAAGTAAAGAATGTGAATGAGAGAGAGGTAGAAAATTTAAAAAGCCAAGAGATTAATAGAGGAAAGAACTGGACGAGAGGGAAAGCAAACTGAAACTCAGACATGGACAGAAAATCTAAAAGGCAACGGCACTAAGGAAAGACAAGAAATAATTAGAAAGAAAGATATCGAAGGGAAAAAAAGTAGGCGTAGAAAACACATTTTAAAAGCGATGGGAATTGGGGGGGGGGGGGAAGGGGAAAAAAAAAAACCAAACAGGGAGAGCAAACTAAAACAGAGGTTGAGAGAAAAATTTAAAAGCGGCGGCACTAAGGAAAGAGAAGAAATCATTAAAGAATAAAGGCAGTGAACGGCATAAAAGTCAAACAGAAAGTGTTAAAAGCAGCGGGGATTAAAGAAATGAGGAAAAAATTTAAAAGTGGCGACGGCGAACTAAAACGGAGACGTCGAAAGAAAATCTAAAAAGCCATGGCACTAAGGAAAACCAAGGAAAAATAATTAAAAACTAAAGACAGCGAACGAGATAAACGTAGAAAATTTTCAAAGCAAGGGGGATGAAGGAAATAAGGAAAAACTTTAAAAAATAGCGACGGCAAACTACAACGAAGACGCAGAAAGAAGCTCTAAAAAGCGATGGCACAGAAGGCAGAGAAGAAATAATGGGAAAAAAAGACAGCAAAGGGAATAAAAGTAGGCACAGAAAGAACATTTCAAGAGCAGACAGAGAAAATTCAAAAAGCGAGGGCACGAAGGAAAGACAAGAAATAATTAAAAAAGAAAGGCAGACAAAAAAAAGACTGCAAACAGGATGGAAGTAGACAGCAAATTTTAAAAGCAACGGTGATTAAGGAAATAGGGAAAAAGATTTAAAAATAGCACCGGCAAACTACAACAGAGACCTAGAAAGAAAACCTATACAGCGATGGCACAGAAGGCAGAGAAGAAATAGTAAAAAAGGACAGCAAAGGGAATAAAAGCAGGCATAGAAACAACTTGTCAAACACGGTAGGCATTAGGGAAATAAAGGAAAAAATTATGACATCGGAACAGCAAAGCGAAACAGAGATGCAGAAAGAAAATTTAAAAAGCGAGGGCACTAAGGAACGACAAGAAATAATTTTAAAAACCCAGCAAAGGGCATAAAAGTGGGCATCGAAAGAACATTTAAAAAGCGTGGGGGATTTGGGAAAGGAAGAGAAAAATGAGGAAATAGGGACCGCGAACTGAAAGAGACGTAGAAAGAGAATTTAAAAAATTACTGCGCTGAGGAAAGACGAGAAATAATTAAAAGAAGAGACAGCGAAATAAAGACAGCGAACGGGATAGACGTAGAAAATGTAAAAAGCAACGGGGATTAGGGAAAGAAACCAAAAGAATTTAAAAGCCGGGACAGCGAACTGAAAGTGATGTAGAAAGAAAATTTGAAAAGCCACGGCGCTAACAAAGACAAGAAATAACTAAAAAATAAAGACAGCGAACGGAATAAAAGCAGACGGAAAATTTTAGAAGCAAATAGGATTAGGGAAATAAGGAAGAAATTGAAGCGTAGCAACATTGACCTAAAACAGATAGGTAGGGAAAAAATCTAAAAAGCGATGGCACTGAGGCAAACCAAGAAAAAATAACTGAAAAGACAGCAGAGTAAAAGTAGACAGAAAAGTTAAAAAGCAACTAAGGGCACTAAGGAAAAACAAGAAAAAATACTTTAAAAATAAAGAATGTGAATGAGATAGAGGTAGAAAATTTTAAAAGCCAAGAGATTAATAGAGGAAAGAACTGGACGAGAGGGAAAGCAAACTGAAACTCAGACATGGACAGAAAATCTAAAAGGCAACAGCACTAAGGAAAGACAAGAAATAATTAGAAAGAAAGATATCGAAGGGAAAAAAAGTAGGCATAGAAAACACATTTTAAAAGTGATGGGAATTGGGGGGGAAGGGGAAAGGGGAAAGGGGAAAAAAAAAAAACCAAACAGGGAGAGCAAACTAAAACAGAGGTTGAGAGAAAAATTTAAAAGCGGCGGCACTAAGGAAAGAGAAGAAATCATTAAAGAATAAAGGCAGGGAACGGCATAAAAGTCAAACAGAAAGTGTTAAAAGCAGCGGGGATTAAAGAAATGAGCAAAAAATTTAAAAGTGGCGACAGCGAACTAAAAGGGAGACGTCGACAGAAAATCTAAAAAGCCATGGCACTAAGGAAAACCAAGGAAAAATAATTAAAAACTACAGACAGCGAACGAGATAAACGTAGAAAATTTTCAAAGCAAGGGGGATGAAGGAAATAAGGAAAAACTTTAAAAAATAGCGACGGCAAACTACAACGAAGACGCAGAAAGAAGCTCTAAAAAGCGATGGCACAGAAGGCAGAGAAGAAATAATGGGAAAAAAAGACAGCAAAGGGAATAAAAGTAGGCATAGAAAGAACATTTCAAGAGCAGACAGAGACAGAAAATTCAAAAAGCGAGGGCACGAAGGAAAGACAAGAAATAATTAAAAAAGAAAGGCAGACAAAAAAAAGACTGCAAACAGGATGGAAGTAGACAGCAAATTTTAAAAGCAACGGTGATTAAGGAAATAGGGAAAAAGATTTAAAAATAGCACCGGCAAACTACAACAGAGACCTAGAAAGAAAACCTATACAGCGATGGCACAGAAGGCAGAGAAGAAATAGTAAAAAAGGACAGCAAAGGGAATAAAAGCAGGCATAGAAACAACTTGTCAAACACGGTAGGCATTAGGGAAATAAAGGAAAAAATTATGACATCGGAACAGCAAAGTGAAACAGAGATGCAGAAAGAAAATGTAAAAAGCGAGGGCACTAAGGAACGACAAGAAATAATTTTAAAAACCCAGCAAAGGGCATAAAAGTGGGCATCGAAAGAACATTTAAAAAGCGTGGGGGATTTGGGAAAGGAAGAGAAAAATGAGGAAATAGGGACCGCGAACTGAAAGAGACGTAGAAAGAGAATTTAAAAAACGACTGCGCTGAGGAAAGACGAGAAATAATTAAAAGAAGAGACAGCGAAATAAAGACAGCGAACGGGATAGACGTAGAAAATGTAAAAAGCAATGGGGATTAGGGAAAGAAACCAAAAGAATTTAAAAGCCGGGACAGCGAACTGAAAGAGATGTAGAAAGAAAATTTGAAAAGCCACGGCGCTAACAAAGACAAGAAATAACTAAAAAATAAAGACAGCGAACGGAATAAAAGCAGACGGAAAATTTTAGAAGCAAATAGGATTAGGGAAATAAGGAAGAAATTGAAGCGTAGCAACATTGACCTAAAACAGATAGGTAGGGAAAAAATCTAAAAAGCGATGGCACTGAGGCAAACCAAGAAAAAATAACTGAAAAGACAGCAAACAGAGTAAAAGTAGACAGAAAAGTTAAAAAGCAACTAAGGGCACTAAGGAAAAACAAGAAAAAATACTTTAAAAATAAAGAATGTGAATGAGAGAGAGGTAGAAAATTTAAAAAGCCAAGAGATTAATAGAGGAAAGAACTGGACGAGAGGGAAAGCAAACTGAAACTCAGACATGGACAGAAAATCTAAAAGGCAACGGCACTAAGGAAAGACAAGAAATAATTAGAAAGAAAGATATCGAAGGGAAAAAAAGTAGGCGTAGAAAACACATTTTAAAAGCGATGGGAATTGGGGGGGGGGAAGGGGAAAAAAAAAAACCAAACAGGGAGAGCAAACTAAAACAGAGGTTGAGAGAAAAATTTAAAAGCGGCGGCACTAAGGAAAGAGAAGAAATCATTAAAGAATAAAGGCAGTGAACGGCATAAAAGTCAAACAGAAAGTGTTAAAAGCAGCGGGGATTAAAGAAATGAGGAAAAAATTTAAAAGTGGCGACGGCGAACTAAAACGGAGACGTCGAAAGAAAATCTAAAAAGCCATGGCACTAAGGAAAACCAAGGAAAAATAATTAAAAACTAAAGACAGCGAACGAGATAAACGTAGAAAATTTTCAAAGCAAGGGGGATGAAGGAAATAAGGAAAAACTTTAAAAAATAGCGACGGCAAACTACAACGAAGACGCAGAAAGAAGCTCTAAAAAGCGATGGCACAGAAGGCAGAGAAGAAATAATGGGAAAAAAAGACAGCAAAGGGAATAAAAGTAGGCACAGAAAGAACATTTCAAGAGCAGACAGAGAAAATTCAAAAAGCGAGGGCACGAAGGAAAGACAAGAAATAATTAAAAAAGAAAGGCAGACAAAAAAAAGACTGCAAACAGGATGGAAGTAGACAGCAAATTTTAAAAGCAACGGTGATTAAGGAAATAGGGAAAAAGATTTAAAAATAGCACCGGCAAACTACAACAGAGACCTAGAAAGAAAACCTATACAGCGATGGCACAGAAGGCAGAGAAGAAATAGTAAAAAAGGACAGCAAAGGGAATAAAAGCAGGCATAGAAACAACTTGTCAAACACGGTAGGCATTAGGGAAATAAAGGAAAAAATTATGACATCGGAACAGCAAAGCGAAACAGAGATGCAGAAAGAAAATTTAAAAAGCGAGGGCACTAAGGAACGACAAGAAATAATTTTAAAAACCCAGCAAAGGGCATAAAAGTGGGCATCAAAAGAACATTTAAAAAGCGTGGGGGATTTGGGAAAGGAAGAGAAAAATGAGGAAATAGGGACCGCGAACTGAAAGAGACGTAGAAAGAGAATTTAAAAAATGACTGCGCTGAGGAAAGACGAGAAATAATTAAAAGAAGAGACAGCGAAATAAAGACAGCGAACGGGATAGACGTAGAAAATGTAAAAAGCAATGGGGATTAGGGAAAGAAACCAAAAGAATTTAAAAGCCGGGACAGCGAACTGAAAGTGATGTAGAAAGAAAATTTGAAAAGCCACGGCGCTAACAAAGACAAGAAATAACTAAAAAATAAAGACAGCGAACGGAATAAAAGCAGACGGAAAATTTTAGAAGCAAATAGGATTAGGGAAATAAGGAAGAAATTGAAGCGTAGCAACATTGACCTAAAACAGATAGGTAGGGAAAAAATCTAAAAAGCGATGGCACTGAGGCAAACCAAGAAAAAATAACTGAAAAGACAGCAGAGTAAAAGTAGACAGAAAAGTTAAAAAGCAACTAAGGGCACTAAGGAAAAACAAGAAAAAATACTTTAAAAATAAAGAATGTGAATGAGATAGAGGTAGAAAATTTTAAAAGCCAAGAGATTAATAGAGGAAAGAACTGGACGAGAGGGAAAGCAAACTGAAACTCAGACATGGACAGAAAATCTAAAAGGCAACAGCACTAAGGAAAGACAAGAAATAATTAGAAAGAAAGATATCGAAGGGAAAAAAAGTAGGCATAGAAAACACATTTTAAAAGTGATGGGAATTGGGGGGGAAGGGGAAAGGGGAAAGGGGAAAAAAAAAAACCAAACAGGGAGAGCAAACTAAAACAGAGGTTGAGAGAAAAATTTAAAAGCGGCGGCACTAAGGAAAGAGAAGAAATCATTAAAGAATAAAGGCAGGGAACGGCATAAAAGTCAAACAGAAAGTGTTAAAAGCAGCGGGGATTAAAGAAATGAGCAAAAAATTTAAAAGTGGCGACAGCGAACTAAAAGGGAGACGTCGACAGAAAATCTAAAAAGCCATGGCACTAAGGAAAACCAAGGAAAAATAATTAAAAACTACAGACAGCGAACGAGATAAACGTAGAAAATTTTCAAAGCAAGGGGGATGAAGGAAATAAGGAAAAACTTTAAAAAATAGCGACGGCAAACTACAACGAAGACGCAGAAAGAAGCTCTAAAAAGCGATGGCACAGAAGGCAGAGAAGAAATAATGGGAAAAAAAGACAGCAAAGGGAATAAAAGTAGGCATAGAAAGAACATTTCAAGAGCAGACAGAGACAGAAAATTCAAAAAGCGAGGGCACGAAGGAAAGACAAGAAATAATTAAAAAAGAAAGGCAGACAAAAAAAAGACTGCAAACGGGATGGAAGTAGACAGCAAATTTTAAAAGCAACGGTGATTAAGGAAATAGGGAAAAAGATTTAAAAATAGCACCGGCAAACTACAACAGAGACCTATAAAGAAAACCTATACAGCGATGGCACAGAAGGCAGAGAAGAAATAGTAAAAAAGGACAGCAAAGGGAGTAAAAGCAGGCATAGAAACAACTTGTCAAACACGGTAGGCATTAGGGAAATACAGGAAAAAATTATGAAATCGGAACAGCAAAGTGAAACAGAGATGCAGAAAGAAAATTTAAAAAGCGAGGGCACTAAGGAACGACAAGAAATAATTTTAAAAACCCAGCAAAGGGCATAAAAGTGGGCGTCGAAAGAACATGTAAAAAGCGTGGGGGATTTGGGAAAGGAAGAGAAAAATGAGGAAATAGGGACCGCGAACTAAAAGAGACGTAGAAAGAGAATTTAAAAAACGACTGCGCTGAGGAAAGACGAGAAATAATTAAAAGAAGAGACAGCGAAATAAAGACAGCGAACGGGATAGAAGTAGAAAATGTAAAAAGCAACGGGGATTAGGGAAAGAAACCAAAAGAATTTAAAAGCCGGGACAGCGAACTGAAAGAGATGTAGAAAGAAAATTTGAAAAGCCACGGCGCTAACAAAGACAAGAAATAACTAAAAAATAAAGACAGCGAACGGAATAAAAGCAGACGGAAAATTTTAGAAGCAAATAGGATTAGGGAAATAAGGAAGAAATTGAAGCGTAGCAACATTGACCTAAAACAGGTAGGTAGGGAAAAAATCTAAAAAGCGATGGCACTGAGGCAAACCAAGAAAAAATAACTGAAAAGACAGCAAACAGAGTAAAAGTAGACAGAAAAGTTAAAAACCAACTAAGGGCACTAAGGAAAACCAAGAAAAAATACTTTAAAAATAAAGAATGTGGATGAGATAGAGGTAGAAAATTTAAAAAGCCAAGAGATTAATAGAGGAAAGAACTGGACGAGAGGGAAAGCAAACTGAAACTCAGACATGGACAGAAAATCTAAAAGGCAACGGCACTAAGGAAAGACAAGAAATAATTAGAAAGAAAGATATCGAAGGGAAAAAAAGTAGGCGTAGAAAACACATTTTAAAAGCGATGGGAATTGGGGGGGGGGAAGGGGAAAAAAAAAAAACAAACAGGGAGAGCAAACTAAAACAGAGGTTGAGAGAAAAATTTAAAAGCGGCAGCACTAAGGAAAGAGAAGAAATCATTAAAGAATAAGGGCAGGGAACGGCATAAAAGTCAAACAGAAAGTGTTAAAAGCCGCGGGGATTAAAGAAACGAGGAAAAAATTTAAAAGTGGCGACGGCGAACTAAAAGGGAGACGTCGACAGAAAATCTAAAAAGCCATGGCACTAAGGAAAACCAAGGAAAAATAATTAAAAACTACAGACAGCGAACGAGATAAACGTAGAAAATTTTCAAAGCAAGGGGGATGAAGGAAATAAGGAAAAACTTTAAAAAATAGCGACGGCAAACTACAACGAAGACGCAGAAAGAAGCTCTAAAAAGCGATGGCACAGAAGGCAGAGAAGAAATAATGGGAAAAAAAGACAGCAAAGGGAATAAAAGTAGGCACAGAAAGAACATTTCAAGAGCAGACAGAGACAGAAAATTCAAAAAGCGAGGGCACGAAGGAAAGACAAGAAATAATTAAAAAAGAAAGGCAGACAAAAAAAAGACTGCAAACGGGATGGAAGTAGACAGCAAATTTTAAAAGCAACGGTGATTAAGGAAATAGGGAAAAAGATTTAAAAATAGCACCGGCAAACTACAACAGAGACCTAGAAAGAAAACCTATACAGCGATGGCACAGAAGGCAGAGAAGAAATAGTAAAAAAGGACAGCAAAGGGAATAAAAGCAGGCATAGAAACAACTTGTCAAACACGGTAGGCATTAGGGAAATAAAGGAAAAAATTATGACATCGGAACAGCAAAGTGAAACAGAGATGCAGAAAGAAAATTTAAAAAGCGAGGGCACTAAGGAACGACAAGAAATAATTTTAAAAACCCAGCAAAGGGCATAAAAGTGGGCATCGAAAGAACATTTAAAAAGCGTGGGGGATTTGGGAAAGGAAGAGAAAAATGAGGAAATAGGGACCGCGAACTAAAAGAGACGTAGAAAGAGAATTTAAAAAACGACTGCGCTGAGGAAAGACGAGAAATAATTAAAAGAAGAGAGAGCGAAATAAAGACAGCGAACGGGATAGACGTAGAAAATGTAAAAAGCAACGGGGATTAGGGAAAGAAACCAAAAGAATTTAAAAGCCGGGACAGCGAACTAAAAGAGATGTAGAAAGAAAATTTGAAAAGCCACGGCGCTAACAAAGACAAGAAATAACTAAAAAATAAAGACAGCAAACGGAATAAAAGCAGACGGAAAATTTTAGAAGCAAATAGGATTAGGGAAATAAGGAAGAAATTGAAGCGTAGCAACATTGACCTAAAACAGATAGGTAGGGAAAAAATCTAAAAAGCGATGGCACTGAGGCAAACCAAGAAAAAATAACTGAAAAGACAGCAAACAGAGTAAAATTAGACAGAAAAGTTAAAAAGCAACTAAGGGCACTAAGGAAAAACAAGAAAAAATACTTTAAAAGTAAAGAATGTGAATGAGAGAGAGGTAGAAAATTTAAAAAGCCAAGAGATTAATAGAGGAAAGAACTGGACGAGAGGGAAAGCAAACTGAAACTCAGACATGGACAGAAAATCTAAAAGGCAACGGCACTAAGGAAAGACAAGAAATAATTAGAAAGAAAGATATCGAAGGGAAAAAAAGTAGGCGTAGAAAACACATTTTAAAAGCGATGGGAATTGGAGGGAGGGGAAAGGGGAAAAAAAAAAAACCAAACAGGGAGAGCAAACTAAAACAGAGGTTGAGAGAAAAATTTAAAAGCGGCGGCACTAAGGAAAGAGAAGAAATCATTAAAGAATAAAGGCAGGGAACGGCATAAAAGTCAAACAGAAAGTGTTAAAAGCCGCGGGGATTAAAGAAACGAGGAAAAAATTTAAAAGTGGCGACGGCGAACTAAAACGGAGACGTCGACAGAAAATCTAAAAAGCCATGGCACTAAGGAAAACCAAGGAAAAATAATTAAAAACTAAAGACAGCGAACGAGATAAAACGTAGAAAATTTTCAAAGCAAGGGGGATGAAGGAAATAAGGAAAAACTTTAAAAAATAGCGACGGCAAACTACAACGAAGACGCAGAAAGAAGCTCTGAAAAAGCGATGGCACAGAAGGCAGAGAAGAAATAATGGGAAAAAAGACAGCAAAGGGAATAAAAGTAGGCACAGAAAGAACATTTCAAGAGCAGACAGAGACAGGAAATTCAAAAAGCGAGGGCACGAAGGAAAGACAAGAAATAATTAAAAAAGAAAGGCAGACAAAAAAAAGACTGCAAACAGGATGGAAGTAGACAGCAAATTTTAAAAGCAACGGTGATTAAGGAAATAGGGAAAAAGATTTAAAAATAGCACCGGCAAACTACAACAGAGACCTAGAAAGAAAACCTATACAGCGATGGCACAGAAGGCAGAGAAGAAATAGTAAAAAAGGACAGCAAAGGGAATAAAAGCAGGCATAGAAACAAGTTGTCAAACGCGGCAGGCATTAGGGAAACGCGGTAGGCGTAAAGGGAAAAAAAATATGCTTGCTGGCAGGGCAGGGTGAGGAGCAGAGCAGCCCTTGATGCTGGGCAAGCGCTGCTCAGCTGTAACTAACAAATCTCCCTGTGCTATCAATGCTGTCTTCAGCACAACCCCAAAACGTAGCCCCGTACCAGCTACTGTGAAGAAAACTAACTCTATCCCATCCAAAACCAGCACACACAGAAATAAAACTTAACAAGTTGTGCTACAGGGAACACAGGAAAAAAAAAAATTAAAAAGGGGGACAGAAAACTAGATAAACAGAGGCGTAGAAAGAAAGTTTAAAAAGTGATGGGGTACCGGAGAGACAGGAACACAATGAAAAACAGGCACAGCAAACATAATAAATGTTGATATAGAAAGAAAATGTAATAAGCGATGGCGTTAAGAAAGACAAGAAAAAAACTTAAAAATAAGGATAGGGTAAAAAAAAAAAATTAGAGACTCACATGGAAAGAAAATTTTTTTGAAGTGACGTGGGACACGACAGACAGGAATAAATTCAAACATGTGGATAGGGAGCTTGATAAAAGTAGACATAGAATGGAAACTGAAAAAGCAATGGGGTTCCGGACAGACAGGAAAAAAATTAAAAATAAAAAGACAGTGAATTGGTTAAAGTAGGCACAGAAAGAAAATTTTAAAAGCCACTGGGTAAAGGACAACCAGGGGGAAAAAAAAAAAAATTGAAACAAAAAATTGGGTCAAAGTTGACATGGCAAGAAAGTTTCAAAAGCAAAGGCAATAAAGACAGACCAGAAAAAAAATTGTAAAATAGGGGTAGGGTGATGAGAGGGAGACACAGGAAGAAAATTATAAAAGCAAAGGCATTAAGGAAAGACAAGAACAAGTTACAAAATAGAAAAGGGAGAAATACACAGAGAGACATAGAAAACTTCAAAAGCAATGGGGTACACGACAGACAGGAAACAAATAAAAAAGACAGACAGTGAATTGGTTAAAGTAGACATGGAAAGAAAATTTCAAAAGCGACAAGGTACAGGATAAACAGGACGACATAAAAAATAGGGAGAGCAAAGTGGATAAACTTTGACATAGAAAGAAAACTTAGAATGCGACGGCTTTAAGGAAAGACAAGAATAAATAGAAAATAAGAACACGGGAAAAAAAGAGACATGCATAAAAGTAAATTTGAAAAGCAACGGGATACATGACACAGGAAAGGATTAAAAAATATGGATGGGGAGCTTGACAAAAGTAGACATAGAAAGAAAATTGAAGCAGCAACAGAGTACAGGACAGACAGGAGAGAATTAGACAATAAAGATGGTGGTCTGGACAAAAGTGGCCACAGAAACAAAACTTAAAATTGACAGAGTATAGTATAGATGGCAAAAAATTAAAAGAGAAGGACAGGAAACTAAATAAATGGAGACCTAGAAAGAAAATATTTAAAGCAACCGGGTACGGGACCAAGAGGGAGGAATTAAAAAATAGGGACAGGGAATCAGATAGAGGGAGGCAGAAAGAAATTTTAAAAAAGTGACGGGCTACAAGAAACACAGGAAATATAAGAACAGGGGGCAGAAGAGAAGGAAGTGTTGAAAGAAGATTTTAAAAGTGACAGGGTATATGGAAAAATGGGAGGAATTAAAATTCAGGGAAAGGGAACCCGATAAAGGCAATTGTTGAAAGAGAAATTAATGGAGGCACCAGAGGATGATAAGAGCACTCTGAGGCACTAACAAACCCGAGGAAGGGTTTCTGAGGGAATGAGAGAGGATCAAAGTCCGTGACGGAGCTAAAACAGGGCTGCAGTACACAAAGGTGGTCTCGGGAGGCATGGTGACTGGGAGTGTTACCGTAAGTCGGCAAGATACGAACTTTCTAAGACTCAATTGGAAGTGTAGAAAGCAGGCACTTCTTTATTGCAGCACTGGACGCACAGGGGATCGCTCCACCTAGTGTGCGTGCTTACTTTCTCCACTGTAGTAATTATACACAATCAAAATAGACATATTCACCGTATTTCCAAGAAATGATTATCATATTCATATGATTTCCAGAAACTCATTAATATACGTAAATACTCGTGACACATGCGCCTTCAGGTACACAGGTGGTCATCTGAGGTCCTCTGGTGGTCGTCCATAGTCTTCCTCATGGTGTCCGCTAGTTGAATCCGATCTTTGCGCATGCTCAGCTCAGTTGCAAAGGCCCATTCTTGGAATCTTGTAAAGTTTTTCTCAGTTTACTGACCAGGCCTACAACCTACCACCCTCTTGACAAGCGAATCCTGCTCCTTCACAATGCCACATTGTTCAACAGTTAGTTTATAATTAAACCAGATATATAAATCATACCTAGTTACCGTTACACAAAATACATGGTTTTATTTTCCTTAATTGCTCTCTTACACAATTCTATCAATATCTACACTTAAATGAA
Organism: Gavia stellata; assembly: GCF_030936135.1. NCBI lineage: Eukaryota > Metazoa > Chordata > Aves > Gaviiformes > Gaviidae > Gavia > Gavia stellata. The sequence continues at coordinate 24,487 of NW_026777119.1, forward strand.
TCATTTATCATGTCTATTAATATCTACTGATTGGCATCCTTGATTCTTTAATCAAGATGGGAAAGGTGAAAGGATTTCCAAGCAGCATCACTGGTGCATAACAGGTTCCTATAATTACAGAACTCAACAAAACTTTCTCTATTCAATTCTTCATTGTTTCATCCTTGACCCGAAACAGAGACTACTTGGTAAGGGTCCTATGGTTGCAAGTTTCAGAACAAACAACATTCTAACATTCTACTTCTATCCTAACTAAATTTAGTGATTTTACAACAGGAGCAGAGAGGTCATGAAAGGCTCGGAGACATAAGAGAGATTAAAAGGGAGGCAGAGTGCTACCACAATGCTGTGGAGCACAAGGAAGGTCTCGGGAGGCATCCTAGATGGCAGAGAGAAGAAAAAGAATGCTCTCTTTTGAGAGCAGAATTCTTAGGAGAGGTGCGATTGCAACAGAACGGGTCCAAAGGGGGCTTAGAGAGCTAAAAGTGTGCTGCAGAGAACATCAGGAGGCATCGTGACAGTAGCAGAGGGGTTCTGAGAGGGACAGACAAAAGAAGGCTTGAGGACATGATGAAGAAGTCCAGAGGGGATTTGAACAGACTACAGATATCCTCAGGGGACCAGGGACTGAACAGAGATATCCTAGCAAGCACAGAAGACAACATGAGTGTTCTGGAGATGAAAGACGGCATCGGGAAAGGTTCCCAGGGAGCGAGAAGGGCACCAAGTGTGCTACAGAGCCAAAAGAGAGCTGTGGGGCACGAGGCTGTACTCGGGAGACACGATGACGGCAGGAGAAGGGTGCCGAGAGTGAAAGAGAAAGTGACTCTGGGACCCAATGCCAAACTCGGGAAGGTGTCCCAGCAACGTACAGATGTGCTCAGGGGATGAGCGACGGAATGGAGACAACCTAGATGGCGTTGAATAAGGTAAAAGAGCCGTGGGGCACAGAGACAGCCTGAGGAAGGGTTCTGCCTGAACAGGAGAGCTACAAAGAGGGCTGCAGAGCTCCAGGGGTGCCGTGGGGCACGAGGACAGTCTCGGGAGGCGTCGCGACAGGAACGAGAGGGCTGGGGGCGCGGCTGAGCATGGACAGAGAGACAAGCAAAGGATTGCTGACACAATGAGGTACTCCAGAGGGGATCTGAACAGAGTACAGACGTACTCGGGGGACCAGGGACCAAACGGAGGCATCGGACATGGCAGAGGGGAAGGTGAGAAAGTGCTCTGGGGCAAAATGAAAGCCTGAGGAGGAGTTGTCTCTGGATAAGAAAGACACAACGCCTGCTGCAGAACTGAAGGATGGCCATGGAGTGCAAGGACGCTCACAGGAAGCATTGTGACAGAGATAGAGGGGTGCTGAGGCGGCCAGAGAGAAGGCTCGAGGGCACAAAGGGACTCGGGAGGGGATTTGAACAGAGTACAGATGTTGTGAGGGAGACACTGACCCATTGGAGGCCGTCGAGATGGAGGAGAGGACAAAAACACTACTCTGAGGAAGAAGGATAACCTGAGATGTTCTAACAAACCAAGGGGGTACGAATTACACTCCAGAAATAAAAGCGTGCCGAGGAGACCGTCTAAAGCCTCGGGATGAACTGAGAGAAGAGAAAAAAAATAAGACACAAAGAAGATTTAAAAAGCGACAAGGTATGTGACAAACAAAAAAGAATGAAAAGCCAGGGATGTACAGTTTGTTAAAGGTAGACATAGAAAGAAAATTTTAAAAGCAAAATGGGACAAGGCAGAGGAGAAAAAAATGTAAAAATAGGGACAGAAAGCTAGATAAAAGTAGGCATAGAAAAAAATTGAAAAATGAAGGCATTAAAGGAGGAAAAAGTTAAAAAATAGGGACAACAAACTAAATAAACAGCGACATAGAAAGAAAACCTATACAGCGATGGCACATAAGAAAGAGAAGAAATAGTAAAAAAAGACAGCAAAGGGAATAAAAGCAGGCATAGAAACAACTTGTCAAACGCGGTAGGCATTAGGGAAATAAAGGAAAATATTACAAAATCGGAACAGCACACTAAAACAGACGTAGAAAGAAAATTTAAAAAGCGACAGCACTAAGGAAAGACTAAGGAATTAAAATTTAGGGAAAGGGAACCCAATAAAGGGAATTGTTGAAAGAGAAATTAAATCGCGATGGGGTACAAGAAATACAGGGAAGAATTAAAAAAAAAATTCAAGAAAAGGAGCCAGGTAGAGGGAGACGTAGAAGGAATTTTAAAAAGCAACTGAGTACAAGAAACATAGACAAGAATTAAAACATAGGGACAGGGAGATGGATGGAGGGCAAAGCAGACAGAATATTTTAACAGTGATCGGGTACAAGAAACACAGGAGTGTTAAAAAACCAGGGACTGGGAGGTGGATAGAAGGAAACATAGAAAGAAAATTTAAAAAGCGATGGGGACCAGGAGAGTGAAAGAAATTAAAAAATAGGGACAGGGTGTTGGAGAGAGGTAAACATAGAAAGATAACTTAAAATGCAACGGGGTACAAGGAACACAGGAAAGCATTAAAAAGTAGGACGAGGGAGCTGCCGAGAGGAAAACAGAGAACAAAAAAAACGATAGGTGAAGTGGTACAGGGCAGAGTTGGCAGAAGAGTGACAAGTTTTGGGGAGGCAGACCGGCAGGTGGGCTGGCAGAGAGGGAGACAGAAGCAGGGACAGGCAGGGAGGCAGGCAGAGAGCCGGGGAAGGGCGGCAGAGGTGGGCCGGGACGCACACGAGGGAACATGTGACTCACCACAGCTCCTGGCACTGGCAGGAGACCTTCACCACCCCAAGGCTTTTCAGTCTGCCTCAGCAGCAGGCGCCTCGATGCTCCTCCGCCGTGAGGCTTCCCAGTGGCTCACACATGCAGCCAATGGAGGCACCGAGCTCCCAGCACTGTGTGCTGGTGGTGCGTTCTGTCAGGGACGGCTCGGTGAGATCCTTCATTGCTGCAGGGACTGGCCATGCCTGGCCAGAGGCACCTGCCTGCGGGGCCCCCTCAGATTCCCTCCTCAGCCAGCTCCCCTTTGGCAGCTCCCTCAGGAAGGCATGCCCTGGTGGCAGCCCCCTTTACAGCTAGAGCCCCTTCACACAGCAGGGCCAGCCCCACCCTCAGCCTCACTGGCCACACCTGCGACTGCCCCAGCTCCAGGCCCAGCTGGAGCCCATTGGCAACAGGGGCCCCTGCCAAAGCCCCCAGCACATCCCCCCCTCCCTGCACCTGTCCACAGCCACGAGCTCTGCACCCAGGGGCTGCAAACACATCCAGGGGCACAGAGGAGGCAGGAAAAGTGTATTCATTAAAGCACATCATAGGGAATCCCGGCAGTGAGCTGGCTCCAAGGCTCAGCGCCCCAAGGCAGCAGGACAGAGGGAAACAAGGGAAGCGGAAAGCGGAAGGAAGGTAGGTAGAGAAGAGGTGTGGGACAGGGAGCCAGAAAATGGGATGCTGGGAACAAAAAAAGAGGGACAGGGAGCCGCACGAGGGTGGAGAGAGAGAGAAATGGAGGGCAACGAGGAGGAGGAGGATGATGGAGAGATGGAGCACGAGAACCAGAGGAACAGGGAGATGGAGCCATAAACAAGAGGGGGAGGGAGCAGGGGTGAGAGATGGAAGGGTCCGAGCAGGACGACAGGACAGCAGAGAGGGACAGAGAGGAGGAGACACCCACAGGCAGGAGACAGAGAGGCGGAGGAGGGGGATTTTTCCACGGTAGGGAACTGGATAAGCCAAGGGATTAAGAGAGGAAAAAAATCAAAGAAGAGAGACAGTGATCAAAATAAACAGAGGCATAAGAAGAAAATTTATTAAGTGAAGCGCAGGCTGCAGGACAGACAGGAAAGAATTAACAAATCAACACATTGGATACAATAAAATTAGATATCGAAAAAACTAAAAAGCCACCTCTATTAGGAAAGACAAGAAAAAACTAAAAAATAAAGAGGGAGAGACACATACAAAGTACATTGAAAAAGCAACGGGGTACACAACATACTGAAAACTGCTGAAAAATACGGATAGGAAGCTTGACACAGAAAGACAATTATTTCAAAAGCAACTAGGTAGAGGACTAGCAGGAAACAATTGGGGAAAAAAAAAAAAGACAGCAAACTAGATAAAAGTAGATAAAAGAAGCAAAACTTTCAAAGCCAAGGGACTAAGAGAGAAAAGCATTAAAAAAATAGCAATTGCAAACTAAACAAAGAGAGACCAAAATTGTAAAGAGCAACTGCACTAAGGAAAGACAAGAAACAATTAAAGAATAAAGACAGTGAATGGGATAAAGGTAGACAGAAAATTTTAAAAGCAACAGGGTTTAGGGAAATAGAAAAAAGAATTAAAAATAGGGACAGCAAACTAAGATGGTGACGTACGATGAAAATTTAAAAAGCGACGGCACTAATCAAAGGCAAGCAACAATTAAAACAGTAGACGGGATGAAAGTAGACTGAAAATCTTAAAAGCAATGGGGACTGAAGAAATGACGAAAAAATTTAAAAAAAGGGACGATGAACTAAACCGGAGGTGTAGAAAGAAAATCTAAAAAGCAACGGCACTGAGGAAAGTAAAGAAATAATGAGAAATGAAGATAACGAAGGGAATAAAAGGAGGCCTAGAACTAACATTAAAAAAGCGAGGGGGATTAGGGAAATAAAGGGAAAAAATAAAAGATAGGGACAGTAAACTAAGAGAGATGTAGAAAAAAAACTTTAAAAAGCAAGGGCACTAGGGAAAGAGAAGAAAAAATTAACAGAAAACGCAGCAAAATAAAGACAGCAAACATGATAAAAGTAGAAAATTTAAAAGCGACGGGGATTACAGAAATGAATGGAAAAAAATTTAAAAACAGGAACAGCAAACTGAAACAGATGTAGCAAGAAAATTTATAAAGGGCCGGCACAAAAGAAAGCTAAGTAACAATTAAAAAATAAAGATGGCAAACAGGATAAAATTAGACAGAAAATTGTAAAAGCAACAGGGATTAAGGAAATAAGGGAAAAATTAAAACACAGCAACATTGAACTAAAATGGAGAAGTAGAAAGCAATTTTAAAAGCCTACAGCACAAAGGACAGACAAGACATAATTAAAAATAAAGACATCGAAGGGAAAAAAAGTAGGCGTAGAAAACACATTTTAAAAGCGATGGGAATTAGGGGGGGAAGGGAAAAAGCAAACAGCGACAGGAAACTAAAACAGTTTGAAAGAAAAATTTAAAAGCGACGGCACTAAGGAAAGAGAAGAAATCATTAAAGAATAAAGACGACGAAATAAAGACAGTAAACAGGATAGAAGTAGATAAAAGTAGATAAAAGCAGCGGGGATTAAAGAAATGAGGAAAAAATTTAAAAGTGGCGACGGCGAACTAAAACGGAGACGTCGACAGAAAATCTAAAAAGCCATGGCACTAAGGAAAACCAAGGAAAAATAATTAAAAACTAAAGACAGCGAACGAGATAAACGTAGAAAATTTTCAAAGCAAGGGGGATGAAGGAAATAAGGAAAAACTGTAAAAATAGCGACGGCCAACTACAACGAAGACGCAGAAAGAATATCTAAAAAGCGATGGCACAGAAGAAATAACGGAAAAAAAAGACAGCAAAGGGAATAAAAGTAGGCACAAAAAGAGCATTTAAAAAGTGAGGGGGATTAGGGAAATAAATGAAGTATTAAAAAAAGAGTAACAGTTGACTAAAACAGGTAGAAAAAAAAAATGTAAAAGCGACGGCATTAAGGAAAGACAGGAAATAATTTTAAAAATGGAAGACAGTGAAATAAGGACCGCAGATGGGATAAGAGTAGACAGAAATTTTTAAAAGCAATGGTGATCAAGGAAATAAAGTAATAATAAAGACAGTGAATAGGTTAAAGTAGTATTAGAAAGAAAATGTAAAAAGCGTCAGGCTACACAGTAGCCGGGAAAGAATTAATAAACAGTGATACCCAGCTTGATAAAAGTAGACATAGAAGGACAATTTTAAAAGTGATTGGGTACAGGACAGACAGGAAAAATTAAGAAAATAGTGACAGTGAACTGAGAAATAGAAAGGAAACTTAGAAGCGATGGGGCACAGGACATAGAGGAACAAATTAAAAAATAAAGACAGTGGACTAGATGAAAATAGACATAGAAAGAAAATTTTAAAAGTGACCGGGTACATCGGAGACTTTTTAAATATTTAAAATATTTTAAAATATAAAAAAATATGTAGGTATTTTAAAAATAACAATAGGCAGCTTCATAAAAGTAGACACAGCATCGTGGTTTCACCCTGGCTGGCAACTAAGCACCATACAGCTGGGATGGGGGGAGAACTGGAAGGGTAAACATGAGACAGACACTCCTGGGTTGATACAAAAACAGTGTAACAATTTAAAAAAAAAATAATTAAAAAAACCCCAAGCAACAGAGAGGAAAATAAAACCCAAGAAGAACAAGTGATGCAAATTATAATTGCTCACCACCAACCGACCGATGCCCAGCCAGTCCCAAGCAGGGGCCCCCCACCCACCTCCACCCCCAGTTTTGTTGCTCGGTGGGATCCTTCATTGCTGCAGGGACTGGACATTCATTGCTGGAGCCACCTGCCTGCAGGACCCCCTCGGATTCCCTCCTCAGCCAGTTTTCCTACATCAGCTCCCTCAGGTATGCATGCCTGGGCAGACCCTTCCCCAGCTAAAGGGAAGAATTGAAAAATGGGGACAGTAAGCCGGATAGAGGGAGACATAGAAGTAAAAGTTAAAAAGCGACAGGGTACAGGACAGGTAGGTAAACATTAAGAAGTAAAGACAGGGAGACAGGTACAGGGATACATAGAAAGGGACACTAGAAAGCAGTGAGGTACAGGAAACACAGGGAAGAATTTTAAAACAGGGACAGGGAAGAAGATAGAAATAGAAAGAATATTCAAAAGGTGTCAGGGTACAATTCACACAGGCAAGAATTAAAAAATAAGACCAGGGAGCTGGAGAGAGAAATACATATAAAGAAAATTGTAAAACCAATGGGTAAAGGAAAGAAATAAGAAATAGGAAAAAGGAGCCCAATAGAGGGAGGCATAGAAAGGAAGTTTGAAAAGTGATGGGGTGCAGAGCAGAGGGAGGTATATATAAAATAGGGTCAGGGAGACATAGAAATGAAATTTAAAAAGTAATGGGGTACAAGGCAGTGCAGAAAAACTAAAAAATAGGGAGAGAGATGGTTAAAGAGAGACATAGAAAAAATTTAAGAGGCAGTGGGGTACTGGGCAGAGTTAGCAGAAGAACAACAAGGTTTTGGGAGCCATACAGGTAGGTGAGTGAGCAGAGATGGAGACAGAGAAAGGGAGGCAGGCAGACATTTGGAGAAGGGTGGCAGAGATGGGCCAGCACTCAGAGGATAGGATGCATGACTCACAGCATTTGCTTGTGCTGGCAGGAGACCTTCACCACCCTGAAGCTTCTCTCTCCGCCTCTGCCCCTTCCTCCTCCACAGTACCGCCTGCCCGACCTTCACCCACTCAGCAGCTCACAGCAGATGCCTTGATGGTCCTCACCACATGGCAGCTCATACACGTAGCTGATGGAGGCACCAGGCTCCCAGCACCACATGCTGGGGTCAGCTTTGTCAGGGACAGCTTGGAGGGATCCTTCATTGCTGCAGGGAGTGGCCATGCCTGGCCAGAGGCACCTGCCTGCAGAGCCCCCTTAGATTCCCTCCTCAGCCAGTTCCCCTTTGTCAGCTCCCTCAGGCAGGTGTGCTCAGGCAGCCCCATTTACAGCTGAAGTCCCTTTACACAGCAGGGCCAGCCCTATCCTCAGCCTCACTGGCCACACCTGGGGCTGCCCCAGCTGGAGCCCATCAGGAATAGGGGCCATTAACAAAGCCCCCCAGAACATCACCCCCTCTCCTGCACCTGTCCACAGCCACAAGCTCTGTACCCAGGGGCTGCAAACACATCCAGGGGCACAGAGGAGGCAGGAAAAGTTTAATCATCAATGCGTGTAAGAAATCCCAGCAGTGAGTTGACTACAAGGCTCAGTGCCCAAAGGCAGCAAGACAGAGAGAAAAAAAGGCAAGAGAAAAGCAGGAGGAAGGACAGAGGGACATAGAAAAGAGGTGTGGAACAGGGAGACAGAAAATAGGATACTGGGAACAAGAGAGGGACGGGGAGCAGTACAACAGTGTAGAGAGAGGAGAAACTGAGCAAAAAAAAAAAAAAAGGAGGAATAAGCAAGAGAGACAGGGAGCAGGAGACAGAGGCAGAAGGGACCAGCAGGGCAACAAGATAGAGACAAGACAAGGGATGGGGAAAAACTCTAAAGTGATGGGGGAAAGAAACATAGGCAAGAAATAAAAAATAGAAACAGGGAGCAAGATATAGATGTATGTAGAAAGAAAATTTCAAAGCGCGACAGGGTACAAGAAACATAGTCAAGAACTAAAAAAAAAAATAGAGACGGGGCATAGAAAGAGGGAGATGTAGAAAGAAAAATGTAAGAAGTGATGGAGTACAGGACAGAGCGGGAATAATTCAGAATGAGAGACAGGGAGATGGATAGACAGAGACATAGAAAGAAAATTTTGAAAGCAACACGATACAAGAATTGTAGACAAGAATTAAAAAATAGGTACACGGAGCTGCATAGAGGGAGACATAAAAAGAAAATTTGAAAAGCGATAGGGTCAAGAAACACAGGCAATAAGTTAAAATTAGGTCAGGGTGACATAAAGAGGGAAAGGTATCAAGAAAATTTAAAAGCCTACTGGGTTCAAGAAACATATGCAAGAATTAAAAAAATAGGGATGGAGAGGTAGAAAGAAAGTTTCAGAAGTGATGGGGTTCAAGAAACATAGGCAAGAATTAAAGAATAGGGCCAGGGAGGCTGATAAAAGGAAACTGTGGGGGGCTGACTTTGGCTGGCCACCGGATGCCCACCAATCCACTCTATCACTCCCTCTCCTCAACAAGACAGGGGGACAAAATATAACAAAAAAGCTTGTAGGTCAAGATAAGGACAAAGAGATCACTCGCCAATCACTGTCACAAGCAAAACAGACTTGACTTTGGGAAATTAATTTATTGTCAATCAAAATCATAACAGGATAATGAGAAATAAGAATAAATCTGAAAAACACCTTCCCCCTGTGCCTCTCTTGTTTCCTGGGCTCATCTTCACTCCTGACTTCTCTACCTCCTCCCCGCAAGAAACAGCGGGGAACAGGAAGCAGGGCTATCAGTCAGTTCATCAGATCTTGTCTCTGTTGCTCCTTCTTGCTCATGCTCCTCTTCTCCTCCAGTATGGGGTCCCTCCCACAGGGCCATGGGGCCACAGGTCCTGCCAGAAAACCTGCTCCAGCACGGGCTCCTCTCCACTGGGTCACAGGTTGATTCAGGCACATGCACCTGCTCCGGCATGGGGTCCTCCATGTACTGCAGGTCCATGTCTGCTCCACCGTGGACCTCCATGGGCTGCATGGAGACAACCTGCATCACCATGCTCTTCACCATGGGCTGCAGTGGAAGTTCTGCTCTGGCACCTGGAGCACCTCCTCCCCTTCCTTCTTCATTGACCTTGGCGTGCCTAGCATGTCTCAGAGCGAGAGGCTGAAGGCCCTTCTAGCACCCCATCCCTCTAGCCTTGGCGTGTTGTCCCACAGCTTGTCACAAGCAAGCCTGACATTATGCCCTTCAAGTCTAGTTTAAAGCTCTGTCAACGAGCCCTGCTAGCCCATGAGCAAAGACCCTCTTTCCCTGTTGACAAAGGTGAATCCCATCCGACGCAAGCAGGCCTGGTGCCGTGTCGACCGTGCCGTTTTTGAAGGTGCTCTGATGGACTGCAAAATGAGAACAAAGGCCTGGGAGCAGGACAGAGGGAATAACAGGACAGCGAACTGGACAGGGAGACACTGTGAGGAACGATGGGATAGGCAGCGGTATGGAGATATACAGGCAAAAAGTTAGGGGGAGGACAGAGAATAAGAGAAAAGAGACAGGGAGCAGGGCAGAGATGGAGAAAGAAACATTAGAGACATAGGGAGAAGGAGAGTGACAGGACCAAGGCAGAGAGATGGAGAAAGAAAAAAAAAAACCAACCCACAAAAAACCCAACAGCAATGGGTAGCAGGCCAGAGGAACAAGGAAAGACAGGAAGATGGACAGAGGGATATAGAAAACAGGTGAGGGACCGGGAGCAGGACACTGGGATAGAGAGCCAACGAGAGCAACAGAGAGAATGGCAGAGAAATGGAACGAGAGAAAAAACAGGGACAGCGAGCAGGACAGAGAGGTGAAGCAATAAAGAAGAGGACCAGGCAGCAGCCCAAAGGGTCAGAGAGTAAGAGATGAATAGGAAGGAGGACAGGGACAGTGAGATGCAGAATGAGAAAAAAAACAGTGACAGTGAGCAAGACAAAGGCAGGGGGGAGAGAGAGAGAAAGAAAAGGAAACAGGGCAAACGATAGGAGGGCAGGGACATGGAACGGCCCATACGGGCGCAGAGACAAAAAGAATGCCAGGCAGCAAGCCAGAGAAATTCTGGGGAAAAAGAGAGAAAGACAGAGATCAGGACACAGAGATGGAAAAGCAAACAACAGCGCTGGGCTGCAGGACAGAGACAGAGGATGATAAAAAAAAAAAAAGAGGGAGAGGGAGCAGGACAAAAGCGCAGAGAGAAATATAAAAGGGAGCAGCAGAACAAGAGAGAGGAAGAAGAAGCAGGACAGAAAAATGAAGAGGTACAGGGAATTGGGGGGGGGGGGGGGAGGGAAATATCATCACAGCAGCATGGGAAAGAGAGGGACCAGGACGCAGAAGAAGGGTGACGGGGCCCCAAGGGCCTGGGACTCACCACAGCTCTCACTCGAGACTGTGACAGTTTCAGACGCTTCTTTCTCCTTCCCTCCTCCTGCTACAGAGCATCTTGAAACACAAGGTCAAAAATAGGTTAAAAGAATGGAAAGAATGTAAACAACATACTTTGTAATGAATGCACCTGGTATTTAGACATCCTAAAGATAAAAACCTCTCTCCACTAACTAAAACCAAGGATTAACACAAGGACGAATTCTAGGAAAATAGAATAGAGTGCCAAAATAGTGTCCTGAGGCTGACCTGCTTCATTATAACATGAAAACCACACCTCCTAGCTAGAAGACGCCTCCAACCCAAATAAGCCCCCTACTTTCTGGGCATGCGTAGTGAATTAAAAGAGAACTGTATCTTTAAGCTGAAGTGAGAAAGGTACTGACCACTAGTTAGTTAAGGGGTGCGACCAGTAGGTGTAACAAACTTTGTTAAGTGTTTTAAATACTTGTCATTACTTCAACCCGGTGTGCATGCTAGGAGGAGAAATCCCCCATGCACCCAGCACTGCAATAAACCAATGTCGGCTTTCTAAACTATCATTTGGTTTGGAGAGTTTTCTTGGCTACGATTTTCGGCAGCAGAAATTTGGCAACCCAGAAGGGACAAGTTCTCTGGAGTCTCGACAGACCGCAGGAATCGTGAGGACTCCAATGCGCCAGGAGTATTTTCAGGGAGGCCCTCCGATTCCCTGCTCAGGTGAGTTTCTACGATGGCTACCTGGGAGATTAATGACATTGGTTATAAGTATTGGTAGTGGCTGCTTACAAGGAAGTCGTATCTGAACTAAGTGCACGTTGTTGAGCTATTGGTAGTGGAAGTGCACTATTGTGTAACCTGTACGCTGCCACGGGGACACCCGGAGTCCGGATTTTGGTTTGGGTACGCGTACGTGGTAACTTTTTATAATCCTGGGAAATATTTACCTTGTGTAAGGTAGCATTGGGAAAGTTGCGCAACAAAGAATATTTCACCCTATATAAGGCGCTAACGGGTAGCACATTAGGGATAATTTTGTTCCCACACTCTGGTCTGGTTTCTGGTTTATTGAGCGTACGCAATATTAAAAATTAGTGTGGAAACACTGGTTTGATTTTCAGTACCAAAATGGGTTTAACTGCTTCTCAGGAAACACCCACTTGTTCCCCTGTAGGATGCATCCTGAAATTTTGGAATAAATTTGGGGGGGGGGGGGGGGGCGTGTCCCACGACTAAGGATGAATTGAAAAGATATTGTAATCAATGGTGGCCACAATTTCAATTAGAAGATGGCAAAGAATGTCCTGAAAATGGATCTTTAACCTAAAATACTATTCTGCAACTGGTGTTGTTTTGTAGAACTGATAAATGGGATGGGATTCCATAGGTAGATTTGGGGTTTTTTGCTTTAAGTAATGGTTGGGAAAACAAAGAAATGCGGTTTAGTGGATTTTAAATATCAGAATGGGATATAATTAGTGGAATTCTTAAGTGCCCTTGGGTTGTATATTAAAATATTGGAGCAAGTTTGGGGGTGACCCCCTCACTCAGAAGAAGCTGGTAGACTATTGCAATTATTGGTGGCCCTTGTATACTCTGGATGATCAGGAGAAATAGCCTAAGAACAGAAGTATAAACTACAATACTGTGTTGCAATTAACATTGTTTTGTAGACACAAAGGAAAATGGGATGACATGCCGTACATGAATTTGTTCTTTGCGTTACGGGATAATTATGATACACGTAATGAGCGTGGTTTGATTGCAAGTGAATGAAAGTGGCATATTAGCACTAGAGGCAGAAAATAAGAAAGCACCTAAGCATTCTTGTTCAGCACGTAGCATCAGCAGGCGATGCAACAAATATAAAGAGAAATGGGAAGAAGAGGAGGATGTTGAGATTTTGGTTGGACCGAGAAGGGATAATGGAGCAAGGAGAAATGAGCAGGATATGGCAGAGGGGGTTGAAAGGGGGGCGAGCCAAAGGAAAAGGGAACAAAGAAATAGCGATTCAGATAATTTGGATGAGGAAGGAGGATTCCCAGTGGAGCACAAAGGGCCAGAATACCATTGGAGAAAGATCAGTATGCTTTCTGCAAGTACAAAGGACACTAGAAAAGGGAGTGTCCACAGTTAAGTCGGCAGGGCCTTGAGGAAATGCCGAGGCAGGCTGATAACATGATGACGTTAGATTAAGGTTGAGGGGGGACTGGGGGAAGAATCGGAACCCTCCTCAACAGAACCCCTGGTTATAGTAAAGTTGGGGAATGAGAAAGTAAAATTTTTTAGTAGATACGGGGGCTACTTATTCAGTATTGAATACATGCAAGAATAACTTGAGTAGTCAAAGCACGTCAATTGTTGGTGCCACAGGGCGGATAGAAAATGGGCCGGTTTTCCAGCCTTTGAGGTTTGGAATTGGGAAAAGGGTGCTAACCCATCAATTCCTCTATATTCCAGATTGCCCTATGATGTTGCCAATAGGACAAGATATAATAAGTAAAGTGAAAGCACAAATTACTTTTTAAAAAAGAAAAATCCAAATCCATATTCCTGAAAATAAAGCTTTGGATGCCCATGTTTTTATGTTACAGAAGGAAGCCGAGTTATAGGAGATACCAGAGGAAGCTGAAAAGGCTGTTAACACCTCTACTATGGGCTTCAGGAACACCAGGACAATCCGAGAGGCAGAATCGGTAATCATCCAGTTGAAACCAGATGCCAGACCGGTGAGCTGGAAACAATATCCAATTAAATTAGAGGCAAGAAAAGGATAAATTTTGGGGTATTAAAAGAATGCCAATCAGAATACAACACCCCGATCTTACCAATTAAAAAATGGCATTCGGAAGAGGATAACACAAGTGCTAAGAATATGAATGACTGTCCACAGCCAGTAAGCGCTCCGCCTGTCCCTTTTCGCCCCGACACCACAAGGAGAGCAAGGCCGGGCAGAGACAACCCACGCAAGCCTGAGGCGGGTGTAGTCAACAGCATCCCCGAGGGAGGAATGGACAACCATGTCCTCAGCACAGCCTCTGAAAGAGGGAAAGAACAAGTAGCAACCATTATTACTGTAGCTCCCCTCCAGACAGATTACCTGAAAAGGGGTTGTGGTGAGGTGGGTGTTGGTCTCTTCTCCCATGTAACTAGCGAACAAGAAGAAATGGCATCAGGGGAGATTTAGACTGGATATTAGGAAAAAATTCTTTAATGAGAGAGTGGTCAAACATTGGAAAAGGCTGCTCAGGGAGATGGTTGAGTCACCATCCCTGGATATATTAAAAAAAAAAAGTAGACATGGCAACCTTAATGATTCTGTGACTCCTAGAGATGCTGACCCTTCCCAGCACAGCTGCTAACGGCACCTGCGTTAAGGGAGAATCAAGCACGTTCGAGGGCCACCTTGCCACCATTGTAACAGGGCTTGGGGGGGGCCTGGGGCTACAGGACAGGCTTCAGGGGAAATGCTGGTGCCGGGCGTGATACCAGTACCAATTCAGGCAGTCCGGCAGTTAGAGCTATTGCTCAATAGATGTAACCAAAACAGAAGGGAAATCTTCGTAACTTAGAAATAGTTAGAATAGTTGTAAGATAGGGAGCTCGAGAGTAATCTCACTTTAGACAGCTTGGCCTTAGAAGAACAGATGCACAGAACCATAAAAATAAGCAAGCTGCAAGATGAGTACAAAACCAGCCTTGAAAGACATGGTATACATGACTCCAGGACTAAGCTCACACAGAAATAGAGATCAGTTGGCGAACACAGTAAAGAAGAGTATGAGCCTTCATCTGAAGACCCCCGACGCACACCCGGATGCACCAACAAGCATGCACGAAGGACACAAGCATACGTTAGTAAGTTCTCAAAAATAAGATGAATACGTATAACAATACCAGGAAACCAAACGCATACGTATGTAATAGGCCAATATAAGCTACAAACTAACACTATTCAGGTATGCATGCTAGATAGAATTATCCCCTGTGCATCCAGCGCCACAATAAAGACGACCTGCTTTCTAACATACAAAGAAGTGTCAGGGAGTTCTTTTAGGACCGACTTTTCTGATAACAGGGGCAGCTGCACAAGGTGCAGCTGCGGGGCAGGGGGAGGTCTGGCGAGTTGGGGGGGGCAGCTGGTGGCTGCGCCTGGGCCGGTGTCCGCCTCCTTCCCCTCTTCCCTTCTGCCAGCTCTTGGCTGGCTCCCGGGGGCTGCCCGGACCCGGCCCGCCTCCAGCTGAGCGGCAGCCTGCCGCAGCAGGCGGTTCGCAGCCTCCTGCCCCGCCACCCCCGGGCGCCGGCGGGCAGGAGATACCCCGGCACACGCCCAAGGCCTCGCTCCTCACCGTTGGCCTTGGCCCTCGCCCACCGCCGGGAGGCGGCGGCACTGCCGCACGCCTGCCTGGCACCGGCGCCGCGCCCAGCACCCGCCGACAGCGCGCACGTCGGGCGGCAGCGGCGTTTCCTTACTGGGGGGCAGCACCCGCGGCTCCCCGCCTGCAGTACCCGCTTGTGTACGCCAGACGGCAGCAGTGAGCACGGGCGAGCGCCCCACCGCGCATGCGCAAAGTCGGACTGAGCGGAACCGACTTGCGCTCGCCAGGCAACAGCAACGCACGGTGCTCCGCACCAGCGCGCATGCGCGGCGCGCGGGCCCGGACGCCGGGCGAGACCCCACCTCGCATGCGCTACCGCGGCACCGCTTACCGAGAAGCGGGCAGAGCTTGAAACCTGCAGAAAACCACACGAAACCAACAACAAAAACGACACCTCGCGCCGCGCAGCGGGGGCCGCGGCGGTAGCAAGGACTGCGTCTCCCGGCACGCGCCCGAGAGCAATGCGGCTGCCCGGCAACCGAGTCCGCAAAAACTACACCTCCCGGCATGCACTGGCAAGCACAGCATGGCCGCCCGGCAGCCCCCTGCCGGAAGACTACGCCTCCCGGCGTGCTCCGCGAAGCACCCCCGCCGACGCGCTGCTTCCGGCATGCCGCCAGAGGCAGCCCGCCATGCTGTCTGACCCTGCAGGGACACCGTACCCGCCCTCCGCCGCACCCGGAAGCCCCACCGTGGCGCGAGCGCAGCCCTGCGCTCGCCAGCGCTGCTCCGGGCAGTCCCCGCCGCCGCCTCCGACAAGGCGCAGACCCCCGCCAGGCTCCGGACAGCCGCCGCCGCCTCCGACCTGGCCCCGCCGCATCCCCGCCGCCGCCGCCCCATGCATCCGACACGGCCCCTGCCGACCCCGCACCTTCCTCGGGGCTTTCCCCAGGACGCGCCGGTCCACTGCGCAGCCCCGCCACCAGACCCAGTACCCCTCCCTCCGCAGGGGCTCCCTGGCCCCCAGCGAACCCCCCGCACCCGACCCCAGCACTCGGCAGAGGCGCCCCCCCCACCCCCGGGGCCACCACCGCCTGGGACGTTCGGGGTCCAAAAGGGACGCCCTGCCCCGCTCACCTTTTCTCCCGCGCTGCAGCCGCAGCCTGGCCACGCTCGGCGACCGCTCCACTCCTCCTGCGGTTCACAGACACCCTGCCACGGCCACCCGGGGCAGGGCAGCACCGGCAGCAGCCCCTCCCCAGCAGCCCCTTTACAGGGAGGGGCCATCACCAGTAGCCTCACTGGCCCCACCTGGGGCACCAGTAGCCTCACTGGCCCCACCTGGGGCAGCAGCAGCCCCAGTCCCCAGCCGGAAGGAGCCCAGCGGGAACAGGGGCCATGGCCCCACCCTCACAGCATGTCACCTCGTCCCCGGGCCTCTGTCGCAGTCCCTCAGCCAGTGCAAAGGGAGTGCAAAGGAGATGGCGAGGGTTTATCCAGTCACACACATACCCAGTCCCGGGAGCCAGTCTGCTCCGGGCCCCCACCACTCCCCCTGCCCTGGGACACCTCGGCAGTCGTTTCGGGAGCCACACTCATCACCCGGCAGGGAAGAGACCGTCAGTCGGTCTACCGGCTCCTGGGCAGAGGTGAAGGCCGCCGAAGAGGAGGAGCGGGGTGCGGGACGCTAGAAGCCGGGGGAGGGTGGCGTGAGAAAAGCGGCAGCCGGCTGGGCAGCGGGGGTGTAGCGAGAAAGCGTGAGGCAGGGACTGGGCCAGCGACAGAAAGACAGGGAGCCCAACAGGGATGGAGAAAGAAGCGGCAGGCAGACAGGAAGAGAGGCAGCAGAAAGAGGGAGAGGGAGCGGGACAGGGACCGACAAAGAAGGACGGGCAGCAGGACGGAGATGCAGAAAAAAACCCGGGACGGGCAGCATGACAGAGAGGGAGGAAAAAAGAAGAGGGACAGGGAGCCAGACAGAGAAAGAGAGAAAAAGAGAAAGACAAAAAAGCAACAAAGAACAGGGCAGGGAGGGAGGAATGAAACAACAGGGACAGGGAGCCGGGACAACGAACGATGGGGCGGGGGTGGACAGGGACACAACACAAACCAAACCACATAGCTACACACCGTCTGCAGGGCTGTTTCACACTCACGTTTTCTCTATCACAGCTTCTGCGCAGTATTTTTTTAGCCCTTCTTAAATAGGTCATCCCAGAGGGGCTACCGGCGTCGCTGATGCAACTCGAGGCCGTTTCCTCTCTTCCTACCGCTTGTCGCTTGGGAGAAGAGACCACCACCCACCTCACCACAACCCCCTTTTCAGGCAGTTGTAGAGAGCGATAAGGTCTCCCCTCAGCCTCCTCTTCTCCAGACTGAACAACCCCAGCTCCCTCAGCCGCTCCTCGTGAGGCTCGTGCTCCAGATCCCTCACCAGCTTCATGGCCCTTCTCTGGGCACGCTCCAGCACCTCAGTGTCCTTCTTGTAGTGAGGGGCCCAAAACGGAAGACAGCATTCGAGGTGCGGCCTCACCAGGGCCGAGTACAGGGGCACGATCGCTTCCCTCTTGCCCTTTAGTTTGACCAGCAGGCCTTGACTCACCCACGCCTGTCTCTCGCCTTCCTTTCCCGATTGCTTACCCCCGGGGATCGAGAGCTCTCGCACTCTTTGGAAAGCGTCCTTAAAGATCCGCCAGCCCTGTTCCGCTCCCTCGTCCCCGTGGGCAGTTGCCCAGAGGATCCTATTGACTAACTGCTTGAACAGCTGGAAGTTTGCTTTCCTACAGTGCAGGGTCCTGACTTCACTCCTCGCCTGTCCCACATCCCTCAGGACCGAGAACTCCACCAGTGCACGATCACTGCAGCCCAGGCTGCCTCCCACCGTGACATCGCTGAGTAGCTCGTTCGCGCTGGTGACCGTCATTGCCCAGCCTCGCGCGTCCCCTCTGGTAGGGCCGTCTATTACCTGGCTTAAGAAGTTGTCCTCCGCGCGCTCCAGGAGTCTCCTGCGTTGCCTACAGCTCACCGTGTAACTCTTCCAGCAGATGTCGGGGTGGCTGAAGTCCCTCGGCGGGGCGAGAGCCCGCGAGCGCGACGCCTCCTCCCGCAGCCGGAGCGAGAAGGGCTGCCCTTGATCCGGCGGCCTGTAGGAAACACCAGCGACGAGGCTCCCTTTGTCCCCTCAGTCTCTCATTCTTACCCCTAAGCTTTCACCCTGCTCATGGCTCTTAGTCAGAGACAGCTCTTCACAGTCGATTCATTTCTTGACGTGGAGGGCAAGCCCTCTGCCCCTCCTTCCTCGCCTGCCCCTTCTGAACAGCCGGTGGCCGTCGACAGCCGCGCTCCAGTCACGGGATTCGTCCCGCCAAGTTTCAGTAACGGCCACGAGGTCGTAGCTTTCTAGCGGCGCGGTGGCTGGTGGCTCCTCCCGTTTGCCGCCCGTGCTGCGCGCATTGGGGTAGAGGCACTTCAGCTGGGCTGTCGGCCGTGTCGCCTTCTCGGAGGAACGCCCCTTAACTCCCTTCAGGTACTCCACCCGTGTTTCCCTGTTGGCTCCTACTACCCGAGGAGCCCCCGGCTCACCTCCGTAAGACTTCAAGCGTGCTCCAGTGTACCCGGCACGTCCCAGAGCAACCGGCTGAAGGCCCTCGCTAGCAGCCCGTCCCTCTAGCCTTGGCGCGTCGTCCCACAGCTTGTCCCGAGCAAGCCTGACACTAAATCCCTCCCCCCGCCTCAAGCCTAGTTTGAAGGTAGGTCTGCCAACGAGCCCCGCTAGCCCACGAGCAAAGACCCTCTTCCCACTCTGAGAAAGGCAAATCCCACCCGACGCCAGCAGGCCTGCTGCCGCGGAGTGCGTGCCGTTATTGAAGGTGGTCTGACGGACCGCAGAATGAGAACAAAGGCCCGGGAGCAGGACAGAGTGGAATAACGGAACAGCGAGCTGGACAGGGGGACACAGCGAGGAACGATGGGATAGGCAGCAGTACGGAGATAACACGGGCAGGAAGTCAGGGGGAGGACGGACAGAATAAGAGGAGAGAGACAGGGAGCGGGGCAGAGGTGGAGAAAGAAACATTAGAGACAGAGAGAGAAGGAGAGTGGCAGGGCCAAGGCAGAGAGATGGAGAAAGAAAAGGAAAGAAAAAACCCCATAAAAATCCGACAGTAGCAGGCCAGAGGGACAAGGAAAGACAGGGGGAAGGACAGAGGGATATCGAAAACAGGTGAGGGACAGGGAGCCAGGAAGCAGGATACCGCGGAAGGGAGAGGGACAGGGAGCAGGACGCGGGGATAGAGAGCCCACGAGAGCCACAGAGAGAATGGCAGAGAAATGGAACGAGAGAAAAAACAGGGACAGCGAGCGGGACAGAGAAGCGAAGCAATAAGTAAGAGGACCGGGGAGCAGCCCAAAGGGTCAGAGAGAGTAAGAGATGAACAGGAAGGAGGACAGGGACAGCGAGATGCAGAATGAGAAAAAAAAAAAAAAAACAGTGACAGGGAGCAAGACAAAGGCCAGGGGGAGAGAGAGCGAGAGAAAGAAAAGGAAAGAGGGCGAAAGATAGGAGGGCAGGGACATGGAGCGGCACATACGGGCGTAGAGAGGAAAAGAAGGCCAGGGAGCAAGCAAGAGAAATTCTGGGGAGAAAAAAAAAGAGGCAGACGCAGATCAGGACAAAGGGATGGAAAAAGAAACGACAGCGCTGGGCTGTAGGACAGAGATGACAGAGGATTAAAAAGGAAGGAGAGGGAGCAGGACAGAAGCGCAGAGAGAAAAAGAAAAGGGAGCAGCAGAGCAAGAGAGAGGAAGAAGGGGCAGGACAGAAAGAGAGAGAGAAGAGGTACAGGAAGCAGGGAAAAAAGAACAAAAAAAAATCATCAGAGCAGCACGGGAAAGAGAGGGCCCGGGACACAGAAGAGGGGCGACAGGGCCCCGAGGGCCCGGGACTCACTGCAGCTCTCGCTCTAGGCGCTGCCGGGAGACTCTGACAGTTCAGACGCTTCCTTCTCCTTCTCTCCTCCCTTCTTCTTCTTCTGTACCTCCGGTCGCTTGGCTGTGCTCCACCTAAGAGAATACGTGGGCATCTCGCAGCTCTTACGAGACGAGGCTTCCTAGACGCGTAGCCTCGCTCACGCGCTACGCGGCCGTACCGTGCTTTTGGCGACGCGTACAGACCCTGCGGCGCACACCGGCGGTCTGGACTACAAAGAGGAATCCATCCGCACGGGGAGAGGCAGGGTCTCTCCTGCCTGCAGCGGGAGAGGCAGCTGCCAGCCGGACGGCGCTCGATTTCTTCCCCTTTACCTTTCTCCGGCCTCTCCGGCCTCAGCCGCAGCAGCCCCTGCCCACAGCCAGTAAGCGCTCCACCCGTCCCTTTTCCACGCCGCGAGGAGAGCGAGGCTGGGCAGAGACAACCCACGCAAGCCGGAGGCGGGCACAGTCAAGGGCATCCCCGGGGGAGGAACGGACAACCCTGCCCTCGGCGCAGCCTCTGGGAGAGGGAAAGAAGCAGCAGCGACCTTTATTACCGTAGCTCCTTCCCCGCACAGCCGGAGGCCCTCCTTCCGCAGGGACTTCTGGAGACCCCGCTCTTTCCCCGCACGGCTGCTAACGGCACCCGCCTCCTTAAGGGAGAACCAAGCATATTCGAGGGCCAGCTTACTGCCAGCTTACTGCCGCCGGGACAGGGCTTGCGGGTGGCCTGGGGCTACGGGACAGCCGGGGGCTGCGCCTGGGCAGCTGTCCGCCTCCTTCCCCTCTGCCAGCCCTCGCCTGGCTCCCTGGGGCTGCCCGGACCCGGCCCGCCTCCAGCTGAGCGGGAGCCTGCCACAGCGGTCGGTTCGCAGCCTCCCGCCCGGCGGGCAGGAGACACCCCCGCAGGCACCCCAGGCCTCGCGCCTCACCGGCGGCCGCGGCCCCGGCCCTTACCCGCCGCGCCACCATGCTGCTCTCGGGCACCACGCATGCGCCGGAGGGGCCACTGCTGATGCGCCAGGGAGCAAGCAAGAGAAATTCTGGGGAGAAAAAAAAGAGGCAGACACAGATCAGGACAAAGGGATGGAAAAAGAAACGACGGCGCTGGGCTGGAGGACAGAGACGACAGAGGATGAAAAAAGGAGGGAGAGGGAGCAGGACAGAAGCGCAGAGCGAAAAAGAAAAGGGAGCGGCAGAGCAAGAGAGAGGAAGAAGGGGCAGGACAGGAAAATAGCAACAAGATGCACGGCGAAGTGGGAAAAAAGAACAAAAAAACAGTCATCACAGCAGCACAGGAAAGAGAGGGACCGGGACACAGAAGAGGGGCGATAGGGCCCGGGACCCACCGCAGCTCTCGCTCTAGGCACTGCCAGGAGACTTGGACAGTTCAGACGCTTGTTTCGCCTTCTCTCCTCCCTTCTTTTTCTCTAACTCTGGTTGCTTGGCTGTGCTCCACCTAAGAGAATACGTGGGCATCTCACAGCTCTTATGGGACGAGGCTTCCTAGACGCGTAGCCTTGCTCACGCACTACGCGCCTGTACCGTGCTTTTGGTGATGCATACAGACCCTGCGGCGCACACTGTCGGTCTGGCCTGCTGTGGACTGCAAGGAGGGATCCTTCCTCACCTGAAGAGGCAGGGTCTCTCTTGCCTGCAGCGGGAGGCAGCTGCCAACCAGCCGGCCTTCGATTTCTTCTGCTTTACCTTTCTCCAGCCTCCCCAGCTTCAGCCACGGCAGCTCCTGCCCACAGCCAGTAAGCGCTCCCGCCTGTCCCTTTTTGCCCTGATGATGCAAGGAGAGCGAGGCCGGGCAGAGACAACCCACGCAAGCCTGAGGCAGGTGCAGTCAACAGCATCCCATGGGGAGGAACGGACAACCATACCCTCAGCACAGCCTCTGAGGGACAGAAAGAAAAAGCAGCAACCATTATTACCGTAGCTCCCCGCCCGGCTGGATTACCTGAAAGGAGGTTGTGGTGAGGCAGGCGCTGGTCTCTTCTCCCACGTAACTAGCAATAGAACGAGAAGAAGCGGCCTCAAGTTGCACCAGGAGAGGTTTAGACTGGATCTTAGGAAAAACATCTTTACTGAGAGAGTGGTCAGACATTGGAACAGGCTGCCTAGGGAGGTGGTGGAGTCACTGTCCCTGGAAATACCCAAAAACCATGTAGACGTGGCACGTACAGACATGGTTTAGCGGGCCTAGTGATATTGGGTTGACGCTTGGACTTAATGATCTCGCAAGTCTTCTCTAATCTTAATGAGTCTGCGATTCTGTGACTTCTAGAGACGTTGCTCCTTCCCTGCACAGCTGCCAACAGCACCCGCGACATTAAGGGAGAACCAAGCGCATTCAAGGGCCAGCTTGGCGCCACCAGGACAGGGCTTGGGGGTGGCCTGGAGCTACGGGACAGACCTCCCCTCAGGGGAGGTGCCGGCACTGGGGGCAGCTGCACGGGGGCATCTGTGGGGCTGGGGGAGTCACGGGGGGAGGCCTGGTGAGCTGGGGGGGGCAGCCGGGGGCTGCGCCTGGGCGGCTGTCCGCCTCCTTCCCCTCTGCCCTTCCACTAGCCCTCGCCTGGCTCCCTGGGGCTGCCCGGACCCGGCCCGCCTCCAGCTGAGCGGGAGCCTGCCGCAGCAGGCGGTTCGCAGCCTCCCGCCCCGCCACCCCCGGGCGGGCAGGAGACACCCCCGAAGGCGCCCAAGGCCTCGCGCCTCACCGGCGGCCGCGGCCCTGGCCCTTACCCGCCGCGCCACCGCGCTGCTCTCGGGCACCACGCATGCGCCGGCCGCGCGCCAGAGGGGCCACTGCTGATGCGCCAACGCCGGGCTGCAGTGCCGCCGCTGCAGGACCCTGCTTGGCGCCCCGAGCGCCCACCGGCACTGCGCACGTCGGGCGGCGGCGTTTCCTTACCGGGGGGCAGCAACGGGCGCGGGGGCATCACCCCGCAGGCACCGCGGCATCGCGTCGCCCGTAGCGGCGGACGGCAACGTGGAGCACAGCAGCACCCTCCGCGCATGCGCGGCGCCCAAGCCGCGGTGCCGCTTGCCGGGAAGCGGGCACCGCTGGAAGCCGGCAGAAAACCACACGAAAGCGGCAACAAAAACGACACCTCGCGCCGCGCAGCGGGGGCCCCGCCGGTAGCAAGGACTGCGTCTCCCGGCACGCGCCCAAGAGCAGCGCGGCTGCCCGGCAGCCGAGTCCGCAAAAACTACACCTCCCGGCATGCACTGGCAAACACAACACGGCCGCCCGGCAGCCCCCTGCCGGAAGACTACGCCTCCCGGCGTGCTCCGCGAAGCACCCCAGCCGACACGCAGCTCCCGGCATGCCGCCAGAGGCGGCCCGCCATGCTTTCTGACCCTGCAGGGACACCGTACCCGCCCTCCGCCGCACGCGGAAGACCCGCCGAGACGCGAGCGCAGCCCCGCGCTCGCCAGCGCTGCTCCGGGCTGCCCCCCCGTCCCGGGCCGCCCCGGCTCCGGCACGGCGCGGCCCCCCCAGCCGCCCCGGCCCCGGCCCCGGCACGGCGCGGCCCCCCCAGCCGCCCCGGCCCCGGCCCCGGCACGGCGCGGCCCCCCCAGCCGCCCCGGCCCCGGCCCCGGCACGGCGCGGCCCCCCCAGCCGCCCCGGCCCCGGCCCCGGCACGGCGCGGCCCCCCCAGCCGCCCCGGCCCCGGCCCCGGCACGGCGCGGCCCCCCCAGCCGCCCCGGCCCCGGCACGGCGCGCCCCGCCCCCCCCTTCAGCCGCCGCGGCCCCGCCGCTTCCCCTTGCATCCGACATGGCCCCCGCCGGCCCCGCCACCTTCCTCGGGGCTTTCCCCGGGAACCGCCGGTCCACTGCGCAGCCCCGCCACCAGACCCAGTGCCCCTCCCTCCGCAGGGGCTCCCTGGCCCCCAGCGAACCCCCCGCACCCGACCCGGCACTCGGCAGAGGCGCCCCCCCCACCCCCGGGGCCACCACCGCCTGGGACGTTCGGGGTCCAAAAGGGACGCCCTGCCCCGCTCACCTTTTCTCCCGCGCTGCAGCCGCAGCCTGGCCACGCTCGGCGACCGCTCCGCTCCACTCCTCCTGCGGCTCACACCCGCCCTGCCACGGCCACCCGGGGCAGGGCAGCACCAGCAGCAGCCCCTCCCCAGCAGCCCCTTTACAGGGAGGGGCCATCACCAGTAGCCTCACTGGCCCCACCTGGGGCAGCAGCAGCCCCAGTCCCCAGCCGGAAGGAGCCCAGCGGGAACAGGGGCCATGGCCCCACCCTCACAGCATGTCACCTCGTCCCCGGGCCTCTGTCGCAGGCCCTCAGCCAGTGCAAAGGGAGTGCAAAGGCGGCCGGGAGTGCAAAGGAGATGGCGAGGGTTTATCCGGTCACACACATACCCAGTCCCGGGAGCCAGTCTGCTCCGGGCCCCCACCACTCCCCCTGCCCTGGGACACCTCGGCAGTCGTTTCGGGAGCCACACTCATCACCCGGCAGGGAAGAGACCGTCAGTCGGTCTACCGGCTCCTGGGCAGAGGTGAAGGCCGCCGAAGAGGAGGAGCGGGGTGCGGGACGCTAGAAGCCGGGGGAGGGTGGCGTGAGAAAAGCGGCAGCCGGCTGGGCAGCGGGGGTGTAGCGAGAAAGCGTGAGGCAGGGACTGGGCCAGCGACAGAAAGACAGGGAGCCCAACAGGGATGGAGAAAGAAGCGGCAGGCAGACAGGAAGAGAGGCAGCAGAAAGAGGGAGAGGGAGCGGGACAGGGACCGACAAAGAAGGACGGGGAGCAGGACGGAGATGCAGAAAAAAACCCGGGACGGGCAGCATGACAGAGAGGGAGGAAAAAAGAAGAGGGACAGGGAGCCAGACAGAGAAAGAGAGAAAAAGAGAAAGACAAAAAAGCAACAAAGAACAGGGCAGGGAGGGAGGAATGAAACAACAGGGACAGGGAGCCGGGACAACGAACGATGGGGCGGGGGTGGACAGGGACACAACACAAACCAAACCACATAGCTACACACCGTCTGCAGGGCTGTTTCACACTCACGTTTTCTCTATCACAGCTTCTGCGCAGTATTTTTTTAGCCCTTCTTAAATAGGTCATCCCAGAGGGGCTACCGGCGTCGCTGATGCAACTCGAGGCCGTTTCCTCTCTTCCTACCGCTTGTCGCTTGGGAGAAGAGACCACCACCCACCTCACCACAACCCCCTTTTCAGGCAGTTGTAGAGAGCGATAAGGTCTCCCCTCAGCCTCCTCTTCTCCAGACTGAACAACCCCAGCTCCCTCAGCCGCTCCTCGTGAGGCTCGTGCTCCAGATCCCTCACCAGCTTCATGGCCCTTCTCTGGGCACGCTCCAGCACCTCAGTGTCCTTCTTGTAGTGAGGGGCCCAAAACGGAAGACAGCATTCGAGGTGCGGCCTCACCAGGGCCGAGTACAGGGGCACGATCGCTTCCCTCTTGCCCTTTAGTTTGACCAGCAGGCCTTGACTCACCCACGCCTGTCTCTCGCCTTCCTTTCCCGATTGCTTACCCCCGGGGATCGAGAGCTCTCGCACTCTTTGGAAAGCGTCCTTAAAGATCCGCCAGCCCTGTTCCGCTCCCTCGTCCCCGTGGGCAGTTGCCCAGAGGATCCTATTGACTAACTGCTTGAACAGCTGGAAGTTTGCTTTCCTACAGTGCAGGGTCCTGACTTCACTCCTCGCCTGTCCCACATCCCTCAGGACCGAGAACTCCACCAGTGCACGATCACTGCAGCCCAGGCTGCCTCCCACCGTGACATTTCTGACTAGCTCGTTCGCGCTGGTGACCGTCAGGCCCAGCCTTGTGCGTCCCCTCTGGTAGGGCCGTCTGTTACCTGGCTTAAGAAGTTGTCCTCCGCGCGCTCCAGGAGTCTCCTGCACTGCCTACAGCTCGCCGTGCTACTCTTCCAGCAGATGTCGGGGTGGCTGAAGTCCCCCGGCGGGGCGAGAGCCCGCGAGCGCGACGCCTCCTCCCGCAGCCGGAGCGAGAAGGGCTCCCCTTGATCCGGCGGCCTGTAGGAAACACCAGCGACGAGGCTCCCTTTGTCCCCTCAGTCTCTCATTCTTACCCCTAAGCTTTCACCCTGCTCATGGCTCTTAGTCAGAGACAGCTCTTCACAGTCGATCCATTTCTTGACGTGGAGGGCAAGCCCTCTGCCCCTCCTTCCTCGCCTGCCCCTTCTGAACAGCCGGCGGCCATCGACAGCCGCGCTCCAGTCACGGGATTCGTCCCGCCAAGTTTCAGTAACGGCCACGAGGTCGTAGCTTTCTAGCGGCGCGGTGGCTGGTGGCTCCTCCCGTTTGCCGCCCGTGCTGCGCGCATTGGGGTAGAGGCACTTCAGCTGGGCTGTCGGCCGTGTCGCCTTCTCGGAGGAACGCCCCTTAACTCCCTTCAGGTACTCCACCCGTGTTTCCCTGTTGGCTCCTACTACCCGAGGAGCCCCCGGCTCACCTCCGTAAGACTTCAAGCGCGCTCCAGTGTACCCGGCACATCCCAGAGCAACTGGCTGAGGGCCCTCACTAGCAGCCCCTCCCTCTAGCCTTGGCGCGTCGTCCCACAGCTTGTCCCGAGCAAGCCTGACATTAAATCCCTCCCCCCGCCTCAAGCCTAGTTTGAAGGTAGGTCTGCCAACGAGCCCCGCTAGCCCACGAGCAAAGACCCTCTTCCCACTCTGAGAAAGGCGAATCCCACCCGACGCCAGCAGGCCTGCTGCCGCGGAGTGCGTGCCGTTATTGAAGGTGGTCTGACGGACCACAGAATGAGAACAAAGGCCCTAGTGTGTCCGTCTCTAGGGTCTTGGAGGCCTTCCGGATCCTAGAGTGTCCGTCTCTATGGTATTAGAGGGCTTTTGGGTCCTAGATTGTCCATCTCTATGGTACTGGAGGCCTTCTGGATCCTAGAGAGTCTGTCTCTATGGTATTGGAGGGCTTCCGGGATCTAGAATGTCCAACTCTATGGTAATGGAGGCCGCCTGGATCCTAGAGAGTCTGTCTCTATGGTCTTGGGGGACTTCCGGATCCTAGAGTGCCCGTCTCTATGGGACTGGTGCCCGTCCGCATCCTAGACTGTCCATCTCTGTGCCCCTGGATGACTTCCGGGTCCTAGAGTGTCCATCTCGATGGTATTAAAGGCCTTTTGGGTCCTAGAATGTCCGTCTCTATGGTCCTGGAGGACTTCCGGATCCTAGAGTGCCCTTCTCTATGGCCCTGGAGGACTTTCGGGTCCTACAGAGTCCATCTCTATGGTCTTGGAGTACTTCGGGATCTAGAGTGTCCATCTCTATGGTACTGGAGGCCTTCCGGGTCCTAGAGAGTTCCTCTCTATGGCTCTGGAGGACTTCCGGATCCTAGAGCGACCGTCTCTATGGTATTAGAGTACTTTCGTGTCCTATAATATCCGTCTCTATGGTACTAGAGGCCGTGCGGATCCTAGAGTGTCTGACTCTGTGGTATTGGAGGCCTTCCGGATCCTAGAGAGTCCGTCTGTATGGTACTGGAGGACTTCCGGATCCTACAGAGTCCGTCTCAGTGATCTTGGAGGACTTCCAGATCCTACAGTGTCTGGCTCGATGGTATTAGAGGGCTTCCGGGTCCTAGAGTGGCCATCTCTATGGTACTGGAAAACGTCCGGGTCCTAGAGAGTTCCTCTCTATGGGCTTGGAGGACTTCCGGGTCCAGAGTGTTCGTCTCTATGGTACTAGAGGACTTCGGATCCTAGAGAGTCCAGCTCTATGGTCTTGGAGGGCTTCCGGATCCTAGAGTGTTCGTCTCTATGGTACTAGAGGCCGTGCGGATCCTAGAGTGTCCGACTCTGTGGTATTGGAGGACTTCCGTATCCTAGAGAGTCCATCTCTATGGCCCTGGAGGCCTTCTGTATCCTAGAGTGTCCATCTCTATGGTACTGGAGGACTTCCCGATCATCGAGTTTTCGGGATTGTTGGGGGTTACAGTAGCTGTTATGGCGGTTTTTAAAATTTTGTTTGCTTGTTGGTTTCTGTGTTGTGATTCCTTTTTCTGTTTTTTTCGTGTTTTAATTTGTTAGGTGTAGTTATTTGTTTAGGGAGCATTTTATGTAATTTTTGATTCTGATTGGACAGTGGTGTGTTTTTCTTTTGGGTTAGGAGTGGGGTGAGTACGGTGTAGTTTAGGTTCTCATGAAATGGGAGTACAGGGAGAGAGGTGTAGTGGGAGGGGTGGGGTTCTAGAACAAATTGGAAAAAAAAATTCTCCCAGGGAGCAAACCGTTTTCTACTGCTGCACCAGAGTTCTTATTTTTTAAGTTTTGTTTCTTTTGTTTTCGTTAGGCCGAGGCAGTATGCTATTTTCTACTGCTGGTTTAAGAGCCCTAAGCCTAAACGCTAAGCTTCAGTGGTTTTAGTAACAAAATAAATTTATTAATCTGAATATTGCTTCTAACAACAATATCCGCATGTTAAATGCACAGCCTGGTATTTTTTTGTAAACAAAGCACCTAGCAGCAGGCTGTGACACTGGGGAAGCTGCAGGACCACACCTGCTTTCCAGCATGTTCCGCTCAGCTCTCGCCAGCACCCGCGCCAGAGCTCTGAAATAGTGCAGTACAACTATGCAGCCTCCTCTACTGTCCCTCATTTCACTGCTCCTGCATCTGCTCGAGCACATTTATGAGTATAGGCTTTGAGAGCAAATTAAAAGCAAGTGCAGAATAAAACATGTACATAAAAAAGCCTAAGTGCAAAAGTGCAGCTATGCCTCCTTTTTCGCTTTTGAAAGGAATTTCTGCATCCTCTTGTTGGAGCAAATCTGCGGGAGCAGGGGGTACCAGTGCTCCCCCAGTGGAGCACTTCGAGACAGCCACCAGCTCTGCCCAACAATGTCCACTGAGGTATTGAAAAGTAATGCGGCTGGACAACACCTTGAGATACCCAAGAGTCCACGTGGAAGCACCTGAGTCAAATACACAACCACCTCGTGACAGCAAGAGGTGCAACTGCTGTTGCAAAAGCAAAAAAAGGTGTAGCACAATCTTATGAGTAAAATGAAAAAAGGATATTGAAATTGCTATGAGTACAACACAGAGTTTGAAAAAGCAATTTATTGAGGACCCAGAATGTCGAATAAGGGGAAAAAGGGAAGTCAGAGATGCATTTTCCTTTCTGTCCAGGAACAGCTTCTCCGGACGCTAGAGTCCAGCTGCATTCTCAGTTATAGAGAGGCTGCAATAAAAACATACATTTGAGACACAAAACACACCACAATCTAATCTAAAAGATAGCAAAGAGCCTAAAAGAAACAGTTCTGCAGAAGAAACAACGTCCATCACACCAGCACATCCCATTGCCAGAGCTGCATATACGGTACAGAAAATTAGATGCAAAAGAAGCTCTCAAAAGGAACACCCCGTATTGGAGTGTGTCTGACAACACCCCTCCTACTTCAGCTTGTCTCACCCAAGCGATGCACAGCAGAGTCCCAGCCGGTGCTGGAGCTGGCCTCAGAGGCGGGCACCCTGGGCAAATGGAGCTGGGCATGCAAGGCAGCGGCCAAAGAGGCTGCACCCCTGCTTACAGGGGGCTCGAGCCGCTGCCTGGACTGCAAAGCGCCCGGGACTCCAGGGCACTGGCCGGGCCCTGACTTACAGGGCAGCCCTGGTCCCAAAGGCCCACGGAGGCTCCTTCTCTCCGGATTCAGGGGCACCCTGACCCGCACCCCGCTAACGGGGCGGTCACCCCACACAGGCTGCCAGCTGAGCACAAAGGCTCCCAGACCCAGACCCCCATTACAGGCGGGTCGACACCCAGGGAGCCAGAGAGCTCGGCCTTCCCCCGCAGCAACAGGAACGAGACTCAACAGCCAGGCAGTGGAGCTTCACGGCCAAAGGCCGGGGGGCCGGGGCCCCAGCCCCGAGAACAGGGCGGGCACACGCCCGGCCCCACGCATCCTGGCCCCACGCCTCTGAAAGGCTGGGGCCAGGGGCACCCGCCTGCTTACAGGGGGTCCCTCCAAGCACGGGGGGCACGCGCAGCCCTGCTTACAGGGCGGTCCCCCTCGGCTCGGCACGCACTCCCAACAAGCCCCACGGAGCCCGAGGCTCCGACCCGCGCCCGAGTTACGGGCTGGCCATCCTGGCTGCAGCACAACACCACATCTTCAGGAGCCCAGGGAGCGACCTCGACCCAACCGCGGGGAGGTCGCCCCAGCCAAAAGCAGCACCAAAGGCGGGACTGCGCCCTCCGGCACAGCGCTTCCTCAACCTGCACCCTCTAAAGGGCGAGGGAGGGCTCGTTCCTGTTGGCTGGCTAAAGGAGCCTCCCCGGCCCTGCTTACAGGGAGGTCGGGCTGCTCCTGGGGACAGAGGGCTCCACAGCTCGTGACACACGCCCCGACTCCAGGGGGTCATGCTGGCAGGTCACCAGCAGGACAGGCAGCCACGCAGGCAGAGACCCAGGCCCTGACTACAGGCGGGTCACGTTACTCGCGCTATGACTAAGCGGCTTCGCTCCGTCCTTAGAAAGAAGGGGCAAGCCCGCACTCTCCCTCCGCTGGCGGGCTCAGAGGGGACTCCCCGTAGCTGCACAGAGCCCTTCTTTCCCTCCTGGGAAGTTTAAGCTAAGCTGCAGCGACTTTAACAGGGGCCTAAAGGACAAGCTCACTCACACCAACAAGGACAAGGACACACAGACAGAACTTGCCAGAAGGGAGCGCGAGCTCTGTGCAGCCAGTGGCTGGGGAGCCATCCCTACCGCCGAGCAGGAGAGGAGAGCCTCAGACCTGCCCCCCGGGCTGCTGCGTGGAGGCCAGAGGGGCCTCAACACGCCAAGGGGCAAATGCTGTGACACGCCCCGACTCCAGGGGGTCATGCGGGCCAGGCCGCCAGCAGGCAGAAAGCTGCGGGGCCAGAGGAGGGGGACAGGGAAAGGGCCCTCCCCTGCTTACAGGGTGGGCTTCGGGTCCAGAGAGCTCCATTTCCCCCTCGGGTGCGGAGACGGTGGCTCTCACCCTCCTTACAGGGTTGCCACTCTCTCCGGGCAGCCAAAGGAGCAAGGTGGCAAAAGGCCAACAACAGCAAAAGCAAAGACCGAGCCCTGGTTACAGGGCGGTCGCCCAGCGCAACGCCAGCCAAGGGCACCCCAAAGGTGCCCGCGAGGCTCTTACGTGACCGCGCCCTGCTGACAGGGAGGTCCCTTTGCCCAGAGCGCCTTTCTCGTGCCCCCTCTTCAGCCCGACGCCGCTCCTCTTCTCGCTCACTCTTGCCTCGCTGTTCCACACGACGCCTCTTCTTTCTTCTCCGCCAGCTGCTGCCAAGGAAGGAGGACACAGTTAGCCCTGAGAAGCGCCAACTCCTCCGCCCAAAGGACACGGGGTCCCCTACCCCTGGAGGGAGCTCCTCAAGGCACAAACCCAGCCACCACCCACCCCCCCGCCCGCCCACAAAGCCCCCACCTCCACAACACCCCTCCTACTTCAGCTTGTCTCACCCAAGCGACGCACAGCAGAGAGTCCCAGCCGGTGCTGGAGCTGGCCTCAGAGGCGGGCACCCTGGGCAAATGGAGCTGGGCATGCAAGGCAGCGGCCAAAGAGGCTGCACCCCTGCTTACAGGGGGCTCGAGCCGCTGCCTGGACTGCAAAGCGCCCGGGACTCCAGGGCACTGGCCGGGCCCTGACTTACAGGGCAGCCCTGGTCCCAAAGGCCCACGGAGGCTCCTTCTCTCCGGATTCAGGGGCACCCTGACCCGCACCCCGCTAACGGGGCGGTCACCCCACACAGGCTGCCAGCTGAGCACAAAGGCTCCCAGACCCAGACCCCCATTACAGGCGGGTCGACACCCAGGGAGCCAGAGAGCTCGGCCTTCCCCCGCAGCAACAGGAACGAGACTCAACAGCCAGGCAGTGGAGCTTCACGGCCAAAGGCCGGGGGGCCGGGGCCCCAGCCCCGAGAACAGGGCGGGCACACGCCCGGCCCCACGCATCCTGGCCCCACGCCTCTGAAAGGCTGGGGCCAGGGGCACCCGCCTGCTTACAGGGGGTCCCTCCAAGCACGGGGGGCACGCGCAGCCCTGCTTACAGGGCGGTCCCCCTCGGCTCGGCACGCACTCCCAACAAGCCCCACGGAGCCCGAGGCTCCGACCCGCGCCCGAGTTACGGGCTGGCCATCCTGGCTGCAGCACAACACCACATCTTCAGGAGCCCAGGGAGCGACCTCGACCCAACCGCGGGGAGGTCGCCCCAGCCAAAAGCAGCGCCAAAGGCGGGACTGCGCCCTCCGGCACAGCGCTTCCTCAACCTGCACCCTCTAAAGGGCGAGGGAGGGCTCGTTCCTGTTGGCTGGCTAAAGGAGCCTCCCCGGCCCTGCTTACAGGGAGGTCGGGCTGCTCCTGGGGACAGAGGGCTCCACAGCTCGTGACACACGCCCCGACTCCAGGGGGTCATGCGGGCCAGGCCACCAGCAGGCAGAAAGCCGCGGGGCCAGAGGAGGGGGACAGGGAAAGGGCCCTCCCCTGCTTACAGGGTGGGCTTCGGGTCCAGAGAGCTCCATTTCCCCCTCGGGTGCGGAGACGGTGGCTCTCACCCTCCTTACAGGGTTGCCACTCTCTCCGGGCAGCCAAAGGAGCAAGGTGGCAAAAGGCCAACAACAGCAAAAGCAAAGACCGAGCCCTGGTTACAGGGCGGTCGCCCAGCGCAACGCCAGCCAAGGGCACCCCAAAGGTGCCCGCGAGGCTCTTACGTGACCACGCCCTGCTGACAGGGAGGTCCCTTTGCCCAGAGCGCCTTTCTCGTGCCCCCTCTTCAGCCCGACGCCGCTCCTCTTCTCGCTCACTCTTGCCTCGCCGTTCCACACGACGCCTCTTCTTTCTTCTCCGCCAGCTGCTGCCAAGGAAGGAGGACACAGTTAGCCCTGAGAAGCGCCAACTCCTCCGCCCAAAGGACACGGGGTCCCCTACCCCTGGAGGGAGCTCCTCAAGGGACAAACCCAGCCACCACCCACCCCCCCGCCCGCCCACAGAGCCCCCACCTCCACAACACCCCTCCTACTTCAGCTTGTCTCACCCAAGCGACGCACAGCAGAGAGTCCCAGCCGGTGCTGGAGCTGGCCTCAGAGGCGGGCACCCTGGGCAAATGGAGCTGGGCATGCAAGGCAGCGGCCAAAGAGGCTGCACCCCTGCTTACAGGGGGCTCGAGCCGCTGCCTGGACTGCAAAGCGCCTGGGACTCCAGGGCACTGGCCGGGCCCTGACTTACAGGGCAGCCCTGGTCCCAAAGGCCCACGGAGGCTCCTTCTCTCCGGATTCAGGGGCACCCTGACCCGCACCCCGCTAACGGGGCGGTCACCCCACACAGGCTGCCAGCTGAGCACAAAGGCTCCCAGACCCAGACCCCCATTACAGGCGGGTCGACACCCAGGGAGCCAGAGAGCTCGGCCTTCCCCCGCAGCAACAGGAACGAGACTCAACAGCCAGGCAGTGGAGCTTCACGGCCAAAGGCCGGGGGGCCGGGGCCCCAGCCCCGAGAACAGGGCGGGCACACGCCCGGCCCCACGCATCCTGGCCCCACGCCTCTGAAAGGCTGGGGCCAGGGGCACCCGCCTGCTTACAGGGGGTCCCTCCAAGCACGGGGGGCACGCGCAGCCCTGCTTACAGGGCGGTCCCCCTCGGCTCGGCACGCACTCCCAACAAGCCCCACGGAGCCCGAGGCTCCGACCCGCGCCCGAGTTACGGGCTGGCCATCCTGGCTGCAGCACAACACCACATCTTCAGGAGCCCAGGGAGCGACCTCGACCCAACCGCGGGGAGGTCGCCCCAGCCAAAAGCAGCGCCAAAGGCGGGACTGCGCCCTCCGGCACAGCGCTTCCTCAACCTGCACCCTCTAAAGGGCGAGGGAGGGCTCGTTCCTGTAGGCTGGCTAAAGGAGCCTCCCCGGCCCTGCTTACAGGGAGGTCGGGCTGCTCCTGGGGACAGAGGGCTCCACAGCTCGTGACACACGCCCCGACTCCAGGGGGTCATGCGGGCCAGGCCACCAGCAGGCAGAAAGCCGCGGGGCCAGAGGAGGGGGACAGGGAAAGGGCCCTCCCCTGCTTACAGGGTGGGCTTCGGGTCCAGAGAGCTCCATTTCCCCCTCGGGTGCGGAGACGGTGGCTCTCACCCTCCTTACAGGGTTGCCACTCTCTCCGGGCAGCCAAAGGAGCAAGGTGGCAAAAGGCCAACAACAGCAAAAGCAAAGACCGAGCCCTGGTTACAGGGCGGTCGCCCAGCGCAACGCCAGCCAAGGGCACCCCAAAGGTGCCCGCGAGGCTCTTACGTGACCGCGCCCTGCTGACAGGGAGGTCCCTTTGCCCAGAGCGCCTTTCTCGTGCCCCCTCTTCAGCCCGACGCCGCTCCTCTTCTCGCTCACTCTTGCCTCGCCGTTCCACACGACGCCTCTTCTTTCTTCTCCGCCAGCTGCTGCCAAGGAAGGAGGACACAGTTAGCCCTGAGAAGCGCCAACTCCTCCGCCCAAAGGACACGGGGTCCCCTACCCCTGGAGGGAGCTCCTCAAGGGACAAACCCAGCCACCACCCACCCCCCCGCCCGCCCACAGAGCCCC
Organism: Gavia stellata; assembly: GCF_030936135.1. Lineage (NCBI taxonomy): Eukaryota > Metazoa > Chordata > Aves > Gaviiformes > Gaviidae > Gavia > Gavia stellata. Next base: position 59,161 of record NW_026777119.1, read on the forward strand.
CACCTCCACAACACCCCTCCTACTTCAGCTTGTCTCACCCAAGCGACGCACAGCAGAGAGTCCCAGCCGGTGCTGGAGCTGGCCTCAGAGGCGGGCACCCTGGGCAAATGGAGCTGGGCATGCAAGGCAGCGGCCAAAGAGGCTGCACCCCTGCTTACAGGGGGCTCGAGCCGCTGCCTGGACTGCAAAGCGCCCGGGACTCCAGGGCACTGGCCGGGCCCTGACTTACAGGGCAGCCCTGGTCCCAAAGGCCCACGGAGGCTCCTTCTCTCCGGATTCAGGGGCACCCTGACCCGCACCCCGCTAACGGGGCGGTCACCCCACACAGGCTGCCAGCTGAGCACAAAGGCTCCCAGACCCAGACCCCCATTACAGGCGGGTCGACACCCAGGGAGCCAGAGAGCTCGGCCTTCCCCCGCAGCAACAGGAACGAGACTCAACAGCCAGGCAGTGGAGCTTCACGGCCAAAGGCCGGGGGGCCGGGGCCCCAGCCCCGAGAACAGGGCGGGCACATGCCCGGCCCCACGCATCCTGGCCCCACGCCTCTGAAAGGCTGGGGCCAGGGGCACCCGCCTGCTTACAGGGGGTCCCTCCAAGCACGGGGGGCACGCGCAGCCCTGCTTACAGGGCGGTCCCCCTCGGCTCGGCACGCACTCCCAACAAGCCCCACGGAGCCCGAGGCTCCGACCCGCGCCCGAGTTACGGGCTGGCCATCCTGGCTGCAGCACAACACCACATCTTCAGGAGCCCAGGGAGCGACCTCGACCCAACCGCGGGGAGGTCGCCCCAGCCAAAAGCAGCGCCAAAGGCGGGACTGCGCCCTCCGGCACAGCGCTTCCTCAACCTGCACCCTCTAAAGGGCGAGGGAGGGCTCGTTCCTGTTGGCTGGCTAAAGGAGCCTCCCCGGCCCTGCTTACAGGGAGGTCGGGCTGCTCCTGGGGACAGAGGGCTCCACAGCTCGTGACACACGCCCCGACTCCAGGGGGTCATGCGGGCCAGGCCACCAGCAGGCAGAAAGCCGCGGGGCCAGAGGAGGGGGACAGGGAAAGGGCCCTCCCCTGCTTACAGGGTGGGCTTCGGGTCCAGAGAGCTCCATTTCCCCCTCGGGTGCGGAGACGGTGGCTCTCACCCTCCTTACAGGGTTGCCACTCTCTCCGGGCAGCCAAAGGAGCAAGGTGGCAAAAGGCCAACAACAGCAAAAGCAAAGACCGAGCCCTGGTTACAGGGCGGTCGCCCAGCGCAACGCCAGCCAAGGGCACCCCAAAGGTGCCCGCGAGGCTCTTACGTGACCGCGCCCTGCTGACAGGGAGGTCCCTTTGCCCAGAGCGCCTTTCTCGTGCCCCCTCTTCAGCCCGACGCCGCTCCTCTTCTCGCTCACTCTTGCCTCGCCGTTCCACACGACGCCTCTTCTTTCTTCTCCGCCAGCTGCTGCCAAGGAAGGAGGACACAGTTAGCCCTGAGAAGCGCCAACTCCTCCGCCCAAAGGACACGGGGTCCCCTACCCCTGGAGGGAGCTCCTCAAGGGACAAACCCAGCCACCACCCACCCCCCCGCCCGCCCACAGAGCCCCCACCTCCACAACACCCCTCCTACTTCAGCTTGTCTCACCCAAGCGACGCACAGCAGAGAGTCCCAGCCGGTGCTGGAGCTGGCCTCAGAGGCGGGCACCCTGGGCAAATGGAGCTGGGCATGCAAGGCAGCGGCCAAAGAGGCTGCACCCCTGCTTACAGGGGGCTCGAGCCGCTGCCTGGACTGCAAAGCGCCCGGGACTCCAGGGCACTGGCCGGGCCCTGACTTACAGGGCAGCCCTGGTCCCAAAGGCCCACGGAGGCTCCTTCTCTCCGGATTCAGGGGCACCCTGACCCGCACCCCGCTAACGGGGCGGTCACCCCACACAGGCTGCCAGCTGAGCACAAAGGCTCCCAGACCCAGACCCCCATTACAGGCGGGTCGACACCCAGGGAGCCAGAGAGCTCGGCCTTCCCCCGCAGCAACAGGAACGAGACTCAACAGCCAGGCAGTGGAGCTTCACGGCCAAAGGCCGGGGGGGCCAGGGCCCCAGCCCCGAGAACAGGGCGGGCACACGCCCGGCCCCACGCCTCTGAAAGGCTGGGGCCAGGGGCACCCGCCTGCTTACAGGGGGTCCCTCCAAGCACGGGGGGCACGCACAGCCCTGCTTACAGGGCGGTCCCCCTCGGCTCAGCACGCACTCCCAACAAGCCCCACGGAGCCCGAGGCTCCGACCCGCGCCCGAATTACGGGCTGGCCATCCTGGCTGCAGCACAACACCACATCTTCAGGAGCCCAGGGAGCGACCTCGACCCAACCGCGGGGAGGTCGCCCCAGCCAAAAGCAGCGCCAAAGGCGGGACTGCGCCCTCCGGCACAGCGCTTCCTCAACCTGCACCCTCTAAAGGGCGAGGGAGGGCTCGTTCCTGTAGGCTGGCTAAAGGAGCCTCCCCGGCCCTGCTTACAGGGAGGTCGGGCTGCTCCTGGGGACAGAGGGCTCCACAGCTCGTGACACACACCCCGACTCCAGGGGGTCGGGCTGGCAGGTCGCCAGCAGGACAGGCAGCCACGCAGGCAGAGACCCAGGCCCTGACTACAGGCGGGTCACGTTACTCGCGCTACGACTAAGCGGCTTCGCTCCGTCCTTAGAAAGAAGGGGCAAGCCCGCACTCTCCCTCCGCTGGCGGGCTCAGAGGGGACTCCCCGTAGCTGCACAGAGCCCTTCTTTCCCTCCTGGGAAGTTTAAGCTAAGCTGCAGCGACTTTAACAGGGGCCTAAAGGACAAGCTCACTCACACCAACAAGGACAAGGACACACAGACAGGACTTCCCAGAAGGGAGCGCGAGCTCTGTGCAGCCAGTGGCTGGGGAGCCATCCCTACCGCCGAGCAGGAGAGGAGAGCCTCAGACCTGCCCCCCGGGCTGCTGCGTGGAGGCCAGAGGGGCCTCAACACGCCAAAGGGCAAATGCTGTGACACGCCCCGACTCCAGGGGGTCATGCGGGCCAGGCCGCCAGCAGGCAGAAAGCCGCGGGGCCAGAGGAGGGGGACAGGGAAAGGGCCCTCCCCTGCTTACAGGGTGGGCTTGGGGTCCAGAGAGCTCCATTTCCCCCTCGGGTGCGGAGACGGTGGCTCTCACCCTCCTTACAGGGTTGCCACTCTCTCCGGGCAGCCAAAGGAGCAAGGTGGCAAAAGGCCAACAACAGCAAAAGCAAAGACCGAGCCCTGGTTACAGGGCGGTCGCCCAGCGCAACGCCAGCCAAGGGCACCCCAAAGGTGCCCGCGAGGCTCTTACGTGACCGCGCCCTGCTGACAGGGAGGTCCCTTTGCCCAGAGCGCCTTTCTCATGCCCCCTCTTCAGCCCGACGCCGCTCCTCTTCTCGCTCACTCTTGCCTCGCTGTTCCACACGACGCCTCTTCTTTCTTCTCCGCCAGCTGCTGCCAAGGAAGGAGGACACAGTTAGCCCTGAGAAGCGCCAACTCCTCCGCCCAAAGGACACGGGGTCCCCTACCCCTGGAGGGAGCTCCTCAAGGCACAAACCCAGCCGCCACCCACCCCCCCCGCCCGCCCACAGAGCCCCCACCTCCACAACACCCCTCCTACTTCAGCTTGTCTCACCCAAGCGACGCACAGCAGAGAGTCCCAGCCGGTGCTGGAGCTGGCCTCAGAGGTGGGCACCCTGGGCAAATGGAGCTGGGCATGCAAGGCAGCAGCCAAAGAGGCTGCACCCCTGCTTACAGGGGGCTCGAGCCGCTGCCTGGACTGCAAAGTGCCCGGGACTCCAGGGCACTGGCCGGGCCCTGACTTACAGGGCAGCCCTGGTCCCAAAGGCCCACGGAGGCTCCTTCTCTCCGGATTCAGGGGCACCCTGACCCGCACCCCGCTAACGGGGCGGTCACCCCACACAGGCTGCCAGCTGAGCACAAAGGCTCCCAGACCCAGACCCCCATTACAGGCGGGTCGACACCCAGGGAGCCAGAGAGCTCGGCCTTCCCCCGCAGCAACAGGAACGAGACTCAACAGCCAGGCAGTGGAGCTTCACGGCCAAAGGCCGGGGGGCCGGGGCCCCAGCCCCGAGAACAGGGCGGGCACACGCCCGGCCCCACGCATCCTGGCCCCACGCCTCTGAAAGGCCGGGGCCAGGGGCACCCGCCTGCTTACAGGGGGTCCCTCCAAGCACAGGGGGCACGCGCAGCCCTGCTTACAGGGCGGTCCCCCTCGGCTCGGCACGCACTCCCAACAAGCCCCACGGAGCCCAAGGCTCCGACCCGCGCCCGAGTTACGGGCTGGCCATCCTGGCTGCAGCACAACACCACATCTTCAGGAGCCCAGGGAGCGACCTCGACCCCAACCGCGGGGAGGTCACCCCAGCCAAAAGCAGCGCCAAAGGCGGGACTGCACCCTCCGGCACAGCGCTTCCTCAACCTGCACCCTCTAAAGGGCGAGGGAGGGCTCGTTCCTGTAGGCTGGCTAAAGGAGCCTCCCCGGCCCTGCTTACAGGGAGGTCGGGCTGCTCCAGGGGACAGAGGGCTCCACAGCTCGTGACACACGCCCCGACTCCAGGGGGTCACACGGGCCAGGCCGCCAGCAGGCAGAAAGCCGCGGGGCCAGAGGAGGGGGACAGGGAAAGGGCCCTCCCCTGCTTACAGGGTGGGCTTGGGGTCCAGAGAGCTCCATTTCCCCCTCGGGTGCGGAGACGGTGGCTCTCACCCTCCTTACAGGGTTGCCACTCTCTCCGGGCAGCCAAAGGAGCAAGGTGGCAAAAGGCCAACAACAGCAAAAGCAAAGACCGAGCCCTGGTTACAGGGCAGTCGCCCAGCGCAACGCCAGCCAAGGGCACCCCAAAGGTCCCCGCGAGGCTCTTACGTGACCACGCCCTGCTGACAGGGAGGTCCCTTTGCCCAGAGCGCCTTTCTCGTGCCCCCTCTTCAGCCCGACGCCGCTCCTCTTCTCGCTCACTCTTGCCTCGCCGTTCCACACGACGCCTCTTCTTTCTTCTCCGCCAGCTGCTGCCAAGGAAGGAGGACACAGTTAGCCCTGAGAAGCGCCAACTCCTCCGCCCAAAGGACACGGGGTCCCCTACCCCTGGAGGGAGCTCCTCAAGGGACAAACCCAGCCACCACCCACCCCCCCGCCCGCCCACAGAGCCCCCACCTCCACAACACCCCTCCTACTTCAGCTTGTCTCACCCAAGCGACGCACAGCAGAGAGTCCCAGCCGGTGCTGGAGCTGGCCTCAGAGGCGGGCACCCTGGGCAAATGGAGCTGGGCATGCAAGGCAGCGGCCAAAGAGGCTGCACCCCTGCTTACAGGGGGCTCGAGCCGCTGCCTGGACTGCAAAGCGCCTGGGACTCCAGGGCACTGGCCGGGCCCTGACTTACAGGGCAGCCCTGGTCCCAAAGGCCCACGGAGGCTCCTTCTCTCCGGATTCAGGGGCACCCTGACCCGCACCCCGCTAACGGGGCGGTCACCCCACACAGGCTGCCAGCTGAGCACAAAGGCTCCCAGACCCAGACCCCCATTACAGGCGGGTCGACACCCAGGGAGCCAGAGAGCTCGGCCTTCCCCCGCAGCAACAGGAACGAGACTCAACAGCCAGGCAGTGGAGCTTCACGGCCAAAGGCCGGGGGGCCGGGGCCCCAGCCCCGAGAACAGGGCGGGCACACGCCCGGCCCCACGCATCCTGGCCCCACGCCTCTGAAAGGCTGGGGCCAGGGGCACCCGCCTGCTTACAGGGGGTCCCTCCAAGCACGGGGGGCACGCGCAGCCCTGCTTACAGGGCGGTCCCCCTCGGCTCGGCACGCACTCCCAACAAGCCCCACGGAGCCCGAGGCTCCGACCCGCGCCCGAGTTACGGGCTGGCCATCCTGGCTGCAGCACAACACCACATCTTCAGGAGCCCAGGGAGCGACCTCGACCCAACCGCGGGGAGGTCGCCCCAGCCAAAAGCAGCGCCAAAGGCGGGACTGCGCCCTCCGGCACAGCGCTTCCTCAACCTGCACCCTCTAAAGGGCGAGGGAGGGCTCGTTCCTGTAGGCTGGCTAAAGGAGCCTCCCCGGCCCTGCTTACAGGGAGGTCGGGCTGCTCCTGGGGACAGAGGGCTCCACAGCTCGTGACACACACCCCGACTCCAGGGGGTCGGGCTGGCAGGTCGCCAGCAGGACAGGCAGCCACGCAGGCAGAGACCCAGGCCCTGACTACAGGCGGGTCACGTTACTCGCGCTACGACTAAGCGGCTTCGCTCCGTCCTTAGAAAGAAGGGGCAAGCCCGCACTCTCCCTCCGCTGGCGGGCTCAGAGGGGACTCCCCGTAGCTGCACAGAGCCCTTCTTTCCCTCCTGGGAAGTTTAAGCTAAGCTGCAGCGACTTTAACAGGGGCCTAAAGGACAAGCTCACTCACACCAACAAGGACAAGGACACACAGACAGAACTTGCCAGAAGGGAGCGCGAGCTCTGTGCAGCCAGTGGCTGGGGAGCCATCCCTACCGCCGAGCAGGAGAGGAGAGCCTCAGACCTGCCCCCCGGGCTGCTGCGTGGAGGCCAGAGGGGCCTCAACACGCCAAAGGGCAAATGCTGTGACACGCCCCGACTCCAGGGGGTCATGCGGGCCAGGCCGCCAGCAGGCAGAAAGCCGCGGGGCCAGAGGAGGGGGACAGGGAAAGGGCCCTCCCCTGCTTACAGGGTGGGCTTGGGGTCCAGAGAGCTCCATTTCCCCCTCGGGTGCGGAGACGGTGGCTCTCACCCTCCTTACAGGGTTGCCACTCTCTCCGGGCAGCCAAAGGAGCAAGGTGGCAAAAGGCCAACAACAGCAAAAGCAAAGACCGAGCCCTGGTTACAGGGCGGTCGCCCAGCGCAACGCCAGCCAAGGGCACCCCAAAGGTGCCCGCGAGGCTCTTACGTGACCGCGCCCTGCTGACAGGGAGGTCCCTTTGCCCAGAGCGCCTTTCTCATGCCCCCTCTTCAGCCCGACGCCGCTCCTCTTCTCGCTCACTCTTGCCTCGCTGTTCCACACGACGCCTCTTCTTTCTTCTCCGCCAGCTGCTGCCAAGGAAGGAGGACACAGTTAGCCCTGAGAAGCGCCAACTCCTCCGCCCAAAGGACACGGGGTCCCCTACCCCTGGAGGGAGCTCCTCAAGGCACAAACCCAGCCGCCACCCACCCCCCCGCCCGCCCACAGAGCCCCCACCTCCACAACACCCCTCCTACTTCAGCTTGTCTCACCCAAGCGACGCACAGCAGAGAGTCCCAGCCGGTGCTGGAGCTGGCCTCAGAGGTGGGCACCCTGGGCAAATGGAGCTGGGCATGCAAGGCAGCAGCCAAAGAGGCTGCACCCCTGCTTACAGGGGGCTCGAGCCGCTGCCTGGACTGCAAAGTGCCCGGGACTCCAGGGCACTGGCCGGGCCCTGACTTACAGGGCAGCCCTGGTCCCAAAGGCCCACGGAGGCTCCTTCTCTCCGGATTCAGGGGCACCCTGACCCGCACCCCGCTAACGGGGCGGTCACCCCACACAGGCTGCCAGCTGAGCACAAAGGCTCCCAGACCCAGACCCCCATTACAGGCGGGTCGACACCCAGGGAGCCAGAGAGCTCGGCCTTCCCCCGCAGCAACAGGAACGAGACTCAACAGCCAGGCAGTGGAGCTTCACGGCCAAAGGCCGGGGGGCCGGGGCCCCAGCCCCGAGAACAGGGCGGGCACACGCCCGGCCCCACGCATCCTGGCCCCACGCCTCTGAAAGGCCGGGGCCAGGGGCACCCGCCTGCTTACAGGGGGTCCCTCCAAGCACAGGGGGCACGCGCAGCCCTGCTTACAGGGCGGTCCCCCTCGGCTCGGCACGCACTCCCAACAAGCCCCACGGAGCCCAAGGCTCCGACCCGCGCCCGAGTTACGGGCTGGCCATCCTGGCTGCAGCACAACACCACATCTTCAGGAGCCCAGGGAGCGACCTCGACCCCAACCGCGGGGAGGTCACCCCAGCCAAAAGCAGCGCCAAAGGCGGGACTGCACCCTCCGGCACAGCGCTTCCTCAACCTGCACCCTCTAAAGGGCGAGGGAGGGCTCGTTCCTGTAGGCTGGCTAAAGGAGCCTCCCCGGCCCTGCTTACAGGGAGGTCGGGCTGCTCCAGGGGACAGAGGGCTCCACAGCTCGTGACACACGCCCCGACTCCAGGGGGTCACACGGGCCAGGCCGCCAGCAGGCAGAAAGCCGCGGGGCCAGAGGAGGGGGACAGGGAAAGGGCCCTCCCCTGCTTACAGGGTGGGCTTGGGGTCCAGAGAGCTCCATTTCCCCCTCGGGTGCGGAGACGGTGGCTCTCACCCTCCTTACAGGGTTGCCACTCTCTCCGGGCAGCCAAAGGAGCAAGGTGGCAAAAGGCCAACAACAGCAAAAGCAAAGACCGAGCCCTGGTTACAGGGCAGTCGCCCAGCGCAACGCCAGCCAAGGGCACCCCAAAGGTCCCCGCGAGGCTCTTACGTGACCACGCCCTGCTGACAGGGAGGTCCCTTTGCCCAGAGCGCCTTTCTCGTGCCCCCTCTTCAGCCCGACGCCGCTCCTCTTCTCGCTCACTCTTGCCTCGCCGTTCCACACGACGCCTCTTCTTTCTTCTCCGCCAGCTGCTGCCAAGGAAGGAGGACACAGTTAGCCCTGAGAAGCGCCAACTCCTCCGCCCAAAGGACACGGGGTCCCCTACCCCTGGAGGGAGCTCCTCAAGGGACAAACCCAGCCACCACCCACCCCCCCGCCCGCCCACAGAGCCCCCACCTCCACAACACCCCTCCTACTTCAGCTTGTCTCACCCAAGCGACGCACAGCAGAGAGTCCCAGCCGGTGCTGGAGCTGGCCTCAGAGGCGGGCACCCTGGGCAAATGGAGCTGGGCATGCAAGGCAGCGGCCAAAGAGGCTGCACCCCTGCTTACAGGGGGCTCGAGCCGCTGCCTGGACTACAAAGCGCCTGGGACTCCAGGGCACTGGCCGGGCCCTGACTTACAGGGCAGCCCTGGTCCCAAAGGCCCACGGAGGCTCCTTCTCTCCGGATTCAGGGGCACCCTGACCCGCACCCCGCTAACGGGGCGGTCACCCCACACAGGCTGCCAGCTGAGCACAAAGGCTCCCAGACCCAGACCCCCATTACAGGCGGGTCGACACCCAGGGAGCCAGAGAGCTCGGCCTTCCCCCGCAGCAACAGGAACGAGACTCAACAGCCAGGCAGTGGAGCTTCACGGCCAAAGGCCGGGGGGCCGGGGCCCCAGCCCCGAGAACAGGGCGGGCACACGCCCGGCCCCACGCATCCTGGCCCCACGCCTCTGAAAGGCTGGGGCCAGGGGCACCCGCCTGCTTACAGGGGGTCCCTCCAAGCACGGGGGGCACGCGCAGCCCTGCTTACAGGGCGGTCCCCCTCGGCTCGGCACGCACTCCCAACAAGCCCCACGGAGCCCGAGGCTCCGACCCGCGCCCGAGTTACGGGCTGGCCATCCTGGCTGCAGCACAACACCACATCTTCAGGAGCCCAGGGAGCGACCTCGACCCAACCGCGGGGAGGTCGCCCCAGCCAAAAGCAGCGCCAAAGGCGGGACTGCGCCCTCCGGCACAGCGCTTCCTCAACCTGCACCCTCTAAAGGGCGAGGGAGGGCTCGTTCCTGTTGGCTGGCTAAAGGAGCCTCCCCGGCCCTGCTTACAGGGAGGTCGGGCTGCTCCTGGGGACAGAGGGCTCCACAGCTCGTGACACACACCCCGACTCCAGGGGGTCGGGCTGGCAGGTCGCCAGCAGGACAGGCAGCCACGCAGGCAGAGACCCAGGCCCTGACTACAGGCGGGTCACGTTACTCGCGCTACGACTAAGCGGCTTCGCTCCGTCCTTAGAAAGAAGGGGCAAGCCCGCACTCTCCCTCCGCTGGCGGGCTCAGAGGGGACTCCCCGTAGCTGCACAGAGCCCTTCTTTCCCTCCTGGGAAGTTTAAGCTAAGCTGCAGCGACTTTAACAGGGGCCTAAAGGACAAGCTCACTCACACCAACAAGGACAAGGACACACAGACAGAACTTGCCAGAAGGGAGCGCGAGCTCTGTGCAGCCAGTGGCTGGGGAGCCATCCCTACCGCCGAGCAGGAGAGGAGAGCCTCAGACCTGCCCCCCGGGCTGCTGCGTGGAGGCCAGAGGGGCCTCAACACGCCAAAGGGCAAATGCTGTGACACGCCCCGACTCCAGGGGGTCATGCGGGCCAGGCCGCCAGCAGGCAGAAAGCCGCGGGGCCAGAGGAGGGGGACAGGGAAAGGGCCCTCCCCTGCTTACAGGGTGGGCTTGGGGTCCAGAGAGCTCCATTTCCCCCTCGGGTGCGGAGACGGTGGCTCTCACCCTCCTTACAGGGTTGCCACTCTCTCCGGGCAGCCAAAGGAGCAAGGTGGCAAAAGGCCAACAACAGCAAAAGCAAAGACCGAGCCCTGGTTACAGGGCGGTCGCCCAGCGCAACGCCAGCCAAGGGCACCCCAAAGGTGCCCGCGAGGCTCTTACGTGACCGCGCCCTGCTGACAGGGAGGTCCCTTTGCCCAGAGCGCCTTTCTCGTGCCCTCTCTTCAGCCCGACGCCGCTCCTCTTCTCGCTCACTCTTGCCTCGCTGTTCCACACGACGCCTCTTCTTTCTTCTCCGCCAGCTGCTGCCAAGGAAGGAGGACACAGTTAGCCCTGAGAAGCGCCAACTCCTCCGCCCAAAGGACACGGGGTCCCCTACCCCTGGAGGGAGCTCCTCAAGGCACAAACCCAGCCGCCACCCACCCCCCCGCCCGCCCACAGAGCCCCCACCTCCACAACACCCCTCCTACTTCAGCTTGTCTCACCCAAGCGACGCACAGCAGAGAGTCCCAGCCGGTGCTGGAGCTGGCCTCAGAGGTGGGCACCCTGGGCAAATGGAGCTGGGCATGCAAGGCAGCAGCCAAAGAGGCTGCACCCCTGCTTACAGGGGGCTCGAGCCGCTGCCTGGACTGCAAAGTGCCCGGGACTCCAGGGCACTGGCCGGGCCCTGACTTACAGGGCAGCCCTGGTCCCAAAGGCCCACGGAGGCTCCTTCTCTCCGGATTCAGGGGCACCCTGACCCGCACCCCGCTAACGGGGCGGTCACCCCACACAGGCTGCCAGCTGAGCACAAAGGCTCCCAGACCCAGACCCCCATTACAGGCGGGTCGACACCCAGGGAGCCAGAGAGCTCGGCCTTCCCCCGCAGCAACAGGAACGAGACTCAACAGCCAGGCAGTGGAGCTTCACGGCCAAAGGCCGGGGGGCCGGGGCCCCAGCCCCGAGAACAGGGCGGGCACACGCCCGGCCCCACGCATCCTGGCCCCACGCCTCTGAAAGGCCGGGGCCAGGGGCACCCGCCTGCTTACAGGGGGTCCCTCCAAGCACAGGGGGCACGCGCAGCCCTGCTTACAGGGCGGTCCCCCTCGGCTCGGCACGCACTCCCAACAAGCCCCACGGAGCCCAAGGCTCCGACCCGCGCCCGAGTTACGGGCTGGCCATCCTGGCTGCAGCACAACACCACATCTTCAGGAGCCCAGGGAGCGACCTCGACCCCAACCGCGGGGAGGTCACCCCAGCCAAAAGCAGCGCCAAAGGCGGGACTGCACCCTCCGGCACAGCGCTTCCTCAACCTGCACCCTCTAAAGGGCGAGGGAGGGCTCGTTCCTGTAGGCTGGCTAAAGGAGCCTCCCCGGCCCTGCTTACAGGGAGGTCGGGCTGCTCCAGGGGACAGAGGGCTCCACAGCTCGTGACACACGCCCCGACTCCAGGGGGTCACACGGGCCAGGCCGCCAGCAGGCAGAAAGCCGCGGGGCCAGAGGAGGGGGACAGGGAAAGGGCCCTCCCCTGCTTACAGGGTGGGCTTGGGGTCCAGAGAGCTCCATTTCCCCCTCGGGTGCGGAGACGGTGGCTCTCACCCTCCTTACAGGGTTGCCACTCTCTCCGGGCAGCCAAAGGAGCAAGGTGGCAAAAGGCCAACAACAGCAAAAGCAAAGACCGAGCCCTGGTTACAGGGCAGTCGCCCAGCGCAACGCCAGCCAAGGGCACCCCAAAGGTCCCCGCGAGGCTCTTACGTGACCACGCCCTGCTGACAGGGAGGTCCCTTTGCCCAGAGCGCCTTTCTCGTGCCCCCTCTTCAGCCCGACGCCGCTCCTCTTCTCGCTCACTCTTGCCTCGCCGTTCCACACGACGCCTCTTCTTTCTTCTCCGCCAGCTGCTGCCAAGGAAGGAGGACACAGTTAGCCCTGAGAAGCGCCAACTCCTCCGCCCAAAGGACACGGGGTCCCCTACCCCTGGAGGGAGCTCCTCAAGGGACAAACCCAGCCACCACCCACCCCCCCGCCCGCCCACAGAGCCCCCACCTCCACAACACCCCTCCTACTTCAGCTTGTCTCACCCAAGCGACGCACAGCAGAGAGTCCCAGCCGGTGCTGGAGCTGGCCTCAGAGGCGGGCACCCTGGGCAAATGGAGCTGGGCATGCAAGGCAGCGGCCAAAGAGGCTGCACCCCTGCTTACAGGGGGCTCGAGCCGCTGCCTGGACTGCAAAGCGCCTGGGACTCCAGGGCACTGGCCGGGCCCTGACTTACAGGGCAGCCCTGGTCCCAAAGGCCCACGGAGGCTCCTTCTCTCCGGATTCAGGGGCACCCTGACCCGCACCCCGCTAACGGGGCGGTCACCCCACACAGGCTGCCAGCTGAGCACAAAGGCTCCCAGACCCAGACCCCCATTACAGGCGGGTCGACACCCAGGGAGCCAGAGAGCTCGGCCTTCCCCCGCAGCAACAGGAACGAGACTCAACAGCCAGGCAGTGGAGCTTCACGGCCAAAGGCCGGGGGGCCGGGGCCCCAGCCCCGAGAACAGGGCGGGCACACGCCCGGCCCCACGCATCCTGGCCCCACGCCTCTGAAAGGCTGGGGCCAGGGGCACCCGCCTGCTTACAGGGGGTCCCTCCAAGCACGGGGGGCACGCGCAGCCCTGCTTACAGGGCGGTCCCCCTCGGCTCGGCACGCACTCCCAACAAGCCCCACGGAGCCCGAGGCTCCGACCCGCGCCCGAGTTACGGGCTGGCCATCCTGGCTGCAGCACAACACCACATCTTCAGGAGCCCAGGGAGCGACCTCGACCCAACCGCGGGGAGGTCGCCCCAGCCAAAAGCAGCGCCAAAGGCGGGACTGCGCCCTCCGGCACAGCGCTTCCTCAACCTGCACCCTCTAAAGGGCGAGGGAGGGCTCGTTCCTGTTGGCTGGCTAAAGGAGCCTCCCCGGCCCTGCTTACAGGGAGGTCGGGCTGCTCCTGGGGACAGAGGGCTCCACAGCTCGTGACACACGCCCCGACTCCAGGGGGTCATGCGGGCCAGGCCACCAGCAGGCAGAAAGCCGCGGGGCCAGAGGAGGGGGACAGGGAAAGGGCCCTCCCCTGCTTACAGGGTGGGCTTCGGGTCCAGAGAGCTCCATTTCCCCCTCGGGTGCGGAGACGGTGGCTCTCACCCTCCTTACAGGGTTGCCACTCTCTCCGGGCAGCCAAAGGAGCAAGGTGGCAAAAGGCCAACAACAGCAAAAGCAAAGACCGAGCCCTGGTTACAGGGCGGTCGCCCAGCGCAACGCCAGCCAAGGGCACCCCAAAGGTGCCCGCGAGGCTCTTACGTGACCACGCCCTGCTGACAGGGAGGTCCCTTTGCCCAGAGCGCCTTTCTCGTGCCCCCTCTTCAGCCCGACGCCGCTCCTCTTCTCGCTCACTCTTGCCTCGCCGTTCCACACGACGCCTCTTCTTTCTTCTCCGCCAGCTGCTGCCAAGGAAGGAGGACACAGTTAGCCCTGAGAAGCGCCAACTCCTCCGCCCAAAGGACACGGGGTCCCCTACCCCTGGAGGGAGCTCCTCAAGGGACAAACCCAGCCACCACCCACCCCCCCGCCCGCCCACAGAGCCCCCACCTCCACAACACCCCTCCTACTTCAGCTTGTCTCACCCAAGCGACGCACAGCAGAGAGTCCCAGCCGGTGCTGGAGCTGGCCTCAGAGGCGGGCACCCTGGGCAAATGGAGCTGGGCATGCAAGGCAGCGGCCAAAGAGGCTGCACCCCTGCTTACAGGGGGCTCGAGCCGCTGCCTGGACTGCAAAGCGCCCGGGACTCCAGGGCACTGGCCGGGCCCTGACTTACAGGGCAGCCCTGGTCCCAAAGGCCCACGGAGGCTCCTTCTCTCCGGATTCAGGGGCACCCTGACCCGCACCCCGCTAACGGGGCGGTCACCCCACACAGGCTGCCAGCTGAGCACAAAGGCTCCCAGACCCAGACCCCCATTACAGGCGGGTCGACACCCAGGGAGCCAGAGAGCTCGGCCTTCCCCCGCAGCAACAGGAACGAGACTCAACAGCCAGGCAGTGGAGCTTCACGGCCAAAGGCCGGGGGGCCGGGGCCCCAGCCCCGAGAACAGGGCGGGCACACGCCCGGCCCCACGCCTCTGAAAGGCTGGGGCCAGGGGCACCCGCCTGCTTACAGGGGGTCCCTCCAAGCACGGGGGGCACGCACAGCCCTGCTTACAGGGCGGTCCCCCTCGGCTCAGCACGCACTCCCAACAAGCCCCACGGAGCCCGAGGCTCCGACCCGCGCCCGAATTACAGGCTGGCCATCCTGGCTGCAGCACAACACCACATCTTCAGGAGCCCAGGGAGCGACCTCGACCCAACCGCGGGGAGGTCGCCCCAGCCAAAAGCAGCGCCAAAGGCGGGACTGCGCCCTCCGGCACAGCGCTTCCTCAACCTGCACCCTCTAAAGGGCGAGGGAGGGCTCGTTCCTGTAGGCTGGCTAAAGGAGCCTCCCCGGCCCTGCTTACAGGGAGGTCGGGCTGCTCCTGGGGACAGAGGGCTCCACAGCTCGTGACACACACCCCGACTCCAGGGGTCGGGCTGGCAGGTCGCCAGCAGGACAGGCAGCCACGCAGGCAGAGACCCAGGCCCTGACTACAGGCGGGTCACGTTACTCTCGCTACGACTAAGCGGCTTCGCTCCGTCCTTAGAAAGAAGGGGCAAGCCCGCACTCTCCCTCCGCTGGCGGGCTCAGAGGGGACTCCCCGTAGCTGCACAGAGCCCTTCTTTCCCTCCTGGGAAGTTTAAGCTAAGCTGCAGCGACTTTAACAGGGGCCTAAAGGACAAGCTCACTCACACCAACAAGGACAAGGACACACAGACAGGACTTCCCAGAAGGGAGCGCGAGCTCTGTGCAGCCAGTGGCTGGGGAGCCATCCCTACCGCCGAGCAGGAGAGGAGAGCCTCAGACCTGCCCCCCGGGCTGCTGCGTGGAGGCCAGAGGGGCCTCAACACGCCAAAGGGCAAATGCTGTGACACGCCCCGACTCCAGGGGGTCATGCGGGCCAGGCCGCCAGCAGGCAGAAAGCCGCGGGGCCAGAGGAGGGGGACAGGGAAAGGGCCCTCCCCTGCTTACAGGGTGGGCTTCGGGTCCAGAGAGCTCCATTTCCCCCTCGGGTGCGGAGACGGTGGCTCTCACCCTCCTTACAGGGTTGCCACTCTCTCCGGGCAGCCAAAGGAGCAAGGTGGCAAAAGGCCAACAACAGCAAAAGCAAAGACCGAGCCCTGGTTACAGGGCGGTCGCCCAGCGCAACGCCAGCCAAGGGCACCCCAAAGGTGCCCGCGAGGCTCTTACGTGACCGCGCCCTGCTGACAGGGAGGTCCCTTTGCCCAGAGCGCCTTTCTCGTGCCCCCTCTTCAGCCCGACGCCGCTCCTCTTCTCGCTCACTCTTGCCTCGCCGTTCCACACGACGCCTCTTCTTTCTTCTCCGCCAGCTGCTGCCAAGGAAGGAGGACACAGTTAGCCCTGAGAAGCGCCAACTCCTCCGCCCAAAGGACACGGGGTCCCCTACCCCTGGAGGGAGCTCCTCAAGGCACAAACCCAGCCGCCACCCACCCCCCCGCCCGCCCACAGAGCCCCCACCTCCACAACACCCCTCCTACTTCAGCTTGTCTCACCCAAGCGACGCACAGCAGAGAGTCCCAGCCGGTGCTGGAGCTGGCCTCAGAGGTGGGCACCCTGGGCAAATGGAGCTGGGCATGCAAGGCAGCAGCCAAAGAGGCTGCACCCCTGCTTACAGGGGGCTCGAGCCGCTGCCTGGACTGCAAAGTGCCCGGGACTCCAGGGCACTGGCCGGGCCCTGACTTACAGGGCAGCCCTGGTCCCAAAGGCCCACGGAGGCTCCTTCTCTCCGGATTCAGGGGCACCCTGACCCGCACCCCGCTAACGGGGCGGTCACCCCACACAGGCTGCCAGCTGAGCACAAAGGCTCCCAGACCCAGACCCCCATTACAGGCGGGTCGACACCCAGGGAGCCAGAGAGCTCGGCCTTCCCCCGCAGCAACAGGAACGAGACTCAACAGCCAGGCAGTGGAGCTTCACGGCCAAAGGCCGGGGGGCCGGGGCCCCAGCCCCGAGAACAGGGCGGGCACACGCCCGGCCCCACGCATCCTGGCCCCACGCCTCTGAAAGGCCGGGGCCAGGGGCACCCGCCTGCTTACAGGGGGTCCCTCCAAGCACAGGGGGCACGCGCAGCCCTGCTTACAGGGCGGTCCCCCTCGGCTCGGCACGCACTCCCAACAAGCCCCACGGAGCCCGAGGCTCCGACCCGCGCCCGAGTTACGGGCTGGCCATCCTGGCTGCAGCACAACACCACATCTTCAGGAGCCCAGGGAGCGACCTCGACCCCAACCGCGGGGAGGTCACCCCAGCCAAAAGCAGCGCCAAAGGCGGGACTGCGCCCTCCGGCACAGCGCTTCCTCAACCTGCACCCTCTAAAGGGCGAGGGAGGGCTCGTTCCTGTAGGCTGGCTAAAGGAGCCTCCCCGGCCCTGCTTACAGGGAGGTCGGGCTGCTCCTGGGGACAGAGGGCTCCACAGCTCGTGACACACGCCCCGACTCCAGCGGGTCATGCGGGCCAGGCCGCCAGCAGGCAGAAAGCCGCGGGGCCAGAGGAGGGGGACAGGGAAAGGGCCCTCCCCTGCTTACAGGGTGGGCTTCGGGTCCAGAGAGCTCCATTTCCCCCTCGGGTGCGGAGACGGTGGCTCTCACCCTCCTTACAGGGTTGCCACTCTCTCCGGGCAGCCAAAGGAGCAAGGTGGCAAAAGGCCAACAACAGCAAAAGCAAAGACCGAGCCCTGGTTACAGGGCGGTCGCCCAGCGCAACGCCAGCCAAGGGCACCCCAAAGGTGCCCGCGAGGCTCTTACGTGACCGCGCCCTGCTGACAGGGAGGTCCCTTTGCCCAGAGCGCCTTTCTCGTGCCCTCTCTTCAGCCCGACGCCGCTCCTCTTCTCGCTCACTCTTGCCTCGCCGTTCCACACGACGCCTCTTCTTTCTTCTCCGCCAGCTGCTGCCAAGGAAGGAGGACACAGTTAGCCCTGAGAAGCGCCAACTCCTCCGCCCAAAGGACACGGGGTCCCCTACCCCTGGAGGGAGCTCCTCAAGGCACAAACCCAGCCACCACCCACCCCCCCGCCCGCCCACAAAGCCCCCACCTCCACAACACCCCTCCTACTTCAGCTTGTCTCACCCAAGCGACGCACAGCAGAGAGTCCCAGCCGGTGCTGGAGCTGGCCTCAGAGGCGGGCACCCTGGGCAAATGGAGCTGGGCATGCAAGGCAGCGGCCAAAGAGGCTGCACCCCTGCTTACAGGGGGCTCGAGCCGCTGCCTGGACTGCAAAGCGCCCGGGACTCCAGGGCACTGGCCGGGCCCTGACTTACAGGGCAGCCCTGGTCCCAAAGGCCCACGGAGGCTCCTTCTCTCCGGATTCAGGGGCACCCTGACCCGCACCCCGCTAACGGGGCGGTCACCCCACACAGGCTGCCAGCTGAGCACAAAGGCTCCCAGACCCAGACCCCCATTACAGGCGGGTCGACACCCAGGGAGCCAGAGAGCTCGGCCTTCCCCCGCAGCAACAGGAACGAGACTCAACAGCCAGGCAGTGGAGCTTCACGGCCAAAGGCCGGGGGGGCCGGGGCCCCAGCCCCGAGAACAGGGCAGGCACACGCCCGGCCCCACGCCTCTGAAAGGCCGGGGCCAGGGGCACCCGCCTGCTTACAGGGGGTCCCTCCAAGCACAGGGGGCACGCGCAGCCCTGCTTACAGGGCGGTCCCCCTCGGCTCGGCATGCACTCCCAACAAGCCCCACGGAGCCCGAGGCTCCGACCCGCGCCCGAGTTACGGGCTGGCCATCCTGGCTGCAGCACAACACCACATCTCCAGGAGCCCAGGGAGCGACCTCGACCCCAACCGCAGGGAGGTCGCCCCAGCCAAAAGCAGCGCCAAAGGCGGGACTGCGCCCTCCGGCACAGCGCTTCCTCAACCTGCACCCTCTAAAGGGCGAGGGAGGGCTCGTTCCTGTAGGCTGGCTAAAGGAGCCTCCCCGGCCCTGCTTACAGGGAGGTCGGGCTGCTCCTGGGGACAGAGGGCTCCACAGCTCGTGACACACGCCCCGACTCCAGCGGGTCATGCGGGCCAGGCCGCCAGCAGGCAGAAAGCCGCGGGGCCAGAGGAGGGGGACAGGGAAAGGGCCCTCCCCTGCTTACAGGGTGGGCTTCGGGTCCAGAGAGCTCCATTTCCCCCTCGGGTGCGGAGACGGTGGCTCTCACCCTCCTTACAGGGTTGCCACTCTCTCCGGGCAGCCAAAGGAGCAAGGTGGCAAAAGGCCAACAACAGCAAAAGCAAAGACCGAGCCCTGGTTACAGGGCGGTCGCCCAGCGCAACGCCAGCCAAGGGCACCCCAAAGGTGCCCGCGAGGCTCTTACGTGACCGCGCCCTGCTGACAGGGAGGTCCCTTTGCCCAGAGCGCCTTTCTCGTGCCCCCTCTTCAGCCCGACGCCGCTCCTCTTCTCGCTCACTCTTGCCTCGCCGTTCCACACGACGCCTCTTCTTTCTTCTCCGCCAGCTGCTGCCAAGGAAGGAGGACACAGTTAGCCCTGAGAAGCGCCAACTCCTCCGCCCAAAGGACACGGGGTCCCCTACCCCTGGAGGGAGCTCCTCAAGGCACAAACCCAGCCACCACCCACCCCCCCGCCCGCCCACAGAGCCCCCACCTCCACAACACCCCTCCTACTTCAGCTTGTCTCACCCAAGCGACGCACAGCAGAGAGTCCCAGCCGGTGCTGGAGCTGGCCTCAGAGGTGGGCACCCTGGGCAAATGGAGCTGGGCATGCAAGGCAGCAGCCAAAGAGGCTGCACCCCTGCTTACAGGGGGCTCGAGCCGCTGCCTGGACTGCAAAGTGCCCGGGACTCCAGGGCACTGGCCGGGCCCTGACTTACAGGGCAGCCCTGGTCCCAAAGGCCCACGGAGGCTCCTTCTCTCCGGATTCAGGGGCACCCTGACCCGCACCCCGCTAACGGGGCGGTCACCCCACACAGGCTGCCAGCTGAGCACAAAGGCTCCCAGACCCAGACCCCCATTACAGGCGGGTCGACACCCAGGGAGCCAGAGAGCTCGGCCTTCCCCCGCAGCAACAGGAACGAGACTCAACAGCCAGGCAGTGGAGCTTCACGGCCAAAGGCCGGGGGGCCGGGGCCCCAGCCCCGAGAACAGGGCGGGCACACGCCCGGCCCCACGCATCCTGGCCCCACGCCTCTGAAAGGCCGGGGCCAGGGACACCCGCCTGCTTACAGGGGGTCCCTCCAAGCACAGGGGGCACGCGCAGCCCTGCTTACAGGGCGGTCCCCCTCGGCTCGGCACGCACTCCCAACAAGCCCCACGGAGCCCGAGGCTCCGACCCGCGCCCGAGTTACGGGCTGGCCATCCTGGCTGCAGCACAACACCACATCTTCAGGAGCCCAGGGAGCGACCTCGACCCCAACCACGGGGAGGTCACCCCAGCCAAAAGCAGCGCCAAAGGCGGGACTGCGCCCTCCGGCACAGCGCTTCCTCAACCTGCACCCTCTAAAGGGCGAGGGAGGGCTCGTTCCTGTAGGCTGGCTAAAGGAGCCTCCCCGGCCCTGCTTACAGGGAGGTCGGGCTGCTCCTGGGGACAGAGGGCTCCACAGCTCGTGACACACGCCCCGACTCCAGGGGGTCACACGGGCCAGGCCGCCAGCAGGCAGAAAGCCGCGGGGCCAGAGGAGGGGGACAGGGAAAGGGCCCTCCCCTGCTTACAGGGTGGGCTTCGGGTCCAGAGAGCTCCATTTCCCCCTCGGGTGCGGAGACGGTGGCTCTCACCCTCCTTACAGGGTTGCCACTCTCTCCGGGCAGCCAAAGGAGCAAGGTGGCAAAAGGCCAACAACAGCAAAAGCAAAGACCGAGCCCTGGTTACAGGGCGGTCGCCCAGCGCAACGCCAGCCAAGGGCACCCCAAAGGTGCCCGCGAGGCTCTTACGTGACCGCGCCCTGCTGACAGGGAGGTCCCTTTGCCCAGAGCGCCTTTCTCGTGCCCTCTCTTCAGCCCGACGCCGCTCCTCTTCTCGCTCACTCTTGCCTCGCCGTTCCACACGACGCCTCTTCTTTCTTCTCCGCCAGCTGCTGCCAAGGAAGGAGGACACAGTTAGCCCTGAGAAGCGCCAACTCCTCCGCCCAAAGGACACGGGGTCCCCTACCCCTGGAGGGAGCTCCTCAAGGCACAAACCCAGCCACCACCCACCCCCCCGCCCGCCCACAAAGCCCCCACCTCCACAACACCCCTCCTACTTCAGCTTGTCTCACCCAAGCGACGCACAGCAGAGAGTCCCAGCCGGTGCTGGAGCTGGCCTCAGAGGCGGGCACCCTGGGCAAATGGAGCTGGGCATGCAAGGCAGCGGCCAAAGAGGCTGCACCCCTGCTTACAGGGGGCTCGAGCCGCTGCCTGGACTGCAAAGCGCCCGGGACTCCAGGGCACTGGCCGGGCCCTGACTTACAGGGCAGCCCTGGTCCCAAAGGCCCACGGAGGCTCCTTCTCTCCGGATTCAGGGGCACCCTGACCCGCACCCCGCTAACGGGGCGGTCACCCCACACAGGCTGCCAGCTGAGCACAAAGGCTCCCAGACCCAGACCCCCATTACAGGCGGGTCGACACCCAGGGAGCCAGAGAGCTCGGCCTTCCCCCGCAGCAACAGGAACGAGACTCAACAGCCAGGCAGTGGAGCTTCACGGCCAAAGGCCGGGGGGGCCGGGGCCCCAGCCCCGAGAACAGGGCAGGCACATGCCCGGCCCCACGCCTCTGAAAGGCCGGGGCCAGGGGCACCCGCCTGCTTACAGGGGGTCCCTCCAAGCACAGGGGGCACGCGCAGCCCTGCTTACAGGGCGGTCCCCCTCGGCTCGGCACGCACTCCCAACAAGCCCCACGGAGCCCGAGGCTCCGACCCGCGCCCGAGTTACGGGCTGGCCATCCTGGCTGCAGCACAACACCACATCTCCAGGAGCCCAGGGAGCGACCTCGACCCCAACCGCAGGGAGGTCGCCCCAGCCAAAAGCAGCGCCAAAGGCGGGACTGCGCCCTCCGGCACAGCGCTTCCTCAACCTGCACCCTCTAAAGGGCGAGGGAGGGCTCGTTCCTGTTGGCTGGCTAAAGGAGCCTCCCCGGCCCTGCTTACAGGGAGGTCGGGCTGCTCCTGGGGACAGAGGGCTCCACAGCTCGTGACACACGCCCCGACTCCAGGGGGTCACGCTGGCAGGTCGCCAGCAGGACAGGCAGCCACGCAGGCAGAGACCCAGGCCCTGACTACAGGCGGTCACGTTACCCGAGCTACGACTAAGCGGCTTCGCTCCGTCCTTAGAAAGAAGGGGCAAGCCCGCACTCTCCCTCCGCTGGCGGGCTCAGAGGGGACTCCCCGTAGCTGCACAGAGCCCTTCTTTCCCTCCTGGGAAGTTTAAGCTAAGCTGCAGCGACTTTAACAGGGGCCTAAATGACAAGCTCACTCACACCAACAAGGACAAGGACACACAGACAGGACTTCCCAGAAGGGAGCGCGAGCTCTGTGCAGCCAGTGGCTGGGGAGCCATCCCTACCGCCGAGCAGGAGAGGAGAGCCTCAGACCTGCCCCCCGGGCTGCTGCGTGGAGGCCAGAGGGGCCTCAACACGCCAAAGGGCAAATGCTGTGACACGCCCCGACTCCAGGGGGTCATGCGGGCCAGGCCGCCAGCAGGCAGAAAGCCGCGGGGCCAGAGGAGGGGGACAGGGAAAGGGCCCTCCCCTGCTTACAGGGTGGGCTTCGGGTCCAGAGAGCTCCATTTCCCCCTCGGGTGCGGAGACGGTGGCTCTCACCCTCCTTACAGGGTTGCCACTCTCTCCGGGCAGCCAAAGGAGCAAGGTGGCAAAAGGCCAACAACAGCAAAAGCAAAGACCGAGCCCTGGTTACAGGGCGGTCGCCCAGCGCAACGCCAGCCAAGGGCACCCCAAAGGTGCCCGCGAGGCTCTTACGTGACCACGCCCTGCTGACAGGGAGGTCCCTTTGCCCAGAGCGCCTTTCTCGTGCCCCCTCTTCAGCCCGACGCCGCTCCTCTTCTCGCTCACTCTTGCCTCGCCGTTCCACACGACGCCTCTTCTTTCTTCTCCGCCAGCTGCTGCCAAGGAAGGAGGACACAGTTAGCCCTGAGAAGCGCCAACTCCTCCGCCCAAAGGACACGGGGTCCCCTACCCCTGGAGGGAGCTCCTCAAGGCACAAACCCAGCCACCACCCACCCGCCCACAGAGCCCCCACCTCCACAACACCCCTCCTACTTCAGCTTGTCTCACCCAAGCGACGCACAGCAGAGAGTCCCAGCCGGTGCTGGAGCTGGCCTCAGAGGCGGGCACCCTGGGCAAATGGAGCTGGGCATGCAAGGCAGCGGCCAAAGAGGCTGCACCCCTGCTTACAGGGGGCTCGAGCCGCTGCCTGGACTACAAAGCGCCCGGCACTCCAGGGCACTGGCCGGGCCCTGACTTACAGGGCAGCCCTGGTCCCAAAGGCCCACGGAGGCTCCTTCTCTCCGGATTCAGGGGCACCCTGACCCGCACCCCGCTAACGGGGCGGTCACCCCACACAGGCTGCCAGCTGAGCACAAAGGCTCCCAGACCCAGACCCCCATTACAGGCGGGTCGACACCCAGGGAGCCAGAGAGCTCGGCCTTCCCCCGCAGCAACAGGAACGAGACTCAACAGCCAGGCAGTGGAGCTTCACGGCCAAAGGCCGGGGGGCCGGGGCCCCAGCCCCGAGAACAGGGCGGGCACACGCCCGGCCCCACGCATCCTGGCCCCACGCCTCTGAAAGGCCGGGGCCAGGGGCACCCGCCTGCTTACAGGGGGTCCCTCCAAGCACAGGGGGCACGCGCAGCCCTGCTTACAGGGCGGTCCCCCTCGGCTCGGCACGCACTCCCAACAAGCCCCACGGAGCCCGAGGCTCCGACCCGCGCCCGAGTTACGGGCTGGCCATCCTGGCTGCAGCACAACACCACATCTTCAGGAGCCCAGGGAGCGACCTCGACCCCAACCGCGGGGAGGTCACCCCAGCCAAAAGCAGCGCCAAAGGCGGGACTGCGCCCTCCGGCACAGCGCTTCCTCAACCTGCACCCTCTAAAGGGCGAGGGAGGGCTCGTTCCTGTAGGCTGGCTAAAGGAGCCTCCCCGGCCCTGCTTACAGGGAGGTCGGGCTGCTCCTGGGGACAGAGGGCTCCACAGCTCGTGACACACGCCCCGACTCCAGCGGGTCATGCGGGCCAGGCCGCCAGCAGGCAGAAAGCCGCGGGGCCAGAGGAGGGGGACAGGGAAAGGGCCCTCCCCTGCTTACAGGGTGGGCTTCGGGTCCAGAGAGCTCCATTTCCCCCTCGGGTGCGGAGACGGTGGCTCTCACCCTCCTTACAGGGTTGCCACTCTCTCCGGGCAGCCAAAGGAGCAAGGTGGCAAAAGGCCAACAACAGCAAAAGCAAAGACCGAGCCCTGGTTACAGGGCGGTCGCCCAGCGCAACACCAGCCAAGGGCACCCCAAAGGTGCCCGCGAGGCTCTTACGTGACCACGCCCTGCTGACAGGGAGGTCCCTTTGCCCAGAGCGCCTTTCTCGTGCCCTCTCTTCAGCCCGACGCCGCTCCTCTTCTCGCTCACTCTTGCCTCGCCGTTCCACACGACGCCTCTTCTTTCTTCTCCGCCAGCTGCTGCCAAGGAAGGAGGACACAGTTAGCCCTGAGAAGCGCCAACTCCTCCGCCCAAAGGACACGGGGTCCCCTACCCCTGGAGGGAGCTCCTCAAGGCACAAACCCAGCCACCACCCACCCGCCCGCCCACCCACAAAGCCCCCACCTCCACAACACCCCTCCTACTTCAGCTTGTCTCACCCAAGCGACGCACAGCAGAGAGTCCCAGCCGGTGCTGGAGCTGGCCTCAGAGGCGGGCACCCTGGGCAAATGGAGCTGGGCATGCAAGGCAGCGGCCAAAGAGGCTGCACCCCTGCTTACAGGGGGCTCGAGCCGCTGCCTGGACTGCAAAGCGCCCGGGACTCCAGGGCACTGGCCGGGCCCTGACTTACAGAGCAGCCCTGGTCCCAAAGGCCCACGGAGGCTCCTTCTCTCCGGATTCAGGGGCACCCTGACCCGCACCCCGCTAACGGGGCGGTCACCCCACACAGGCTGCCAGCTGAGCACAAAGGCTCCCAGACCCAGACCCCCATTACAGGCGGGTCGACACCCAGGGAGCCAGAGAGCTCGGCCTTCCCCCGCAGCAACAGGAACGAGACTCAACAGCCAGGCAGTGGAGCTTCACGGCCAAAGGCCGGGGGGCCGGGGCCCCAGCCCCGAGAACAGGGCGGGCACACGCCCGGCCCCACGCCTCTGAAAGGCCGGGGCCAGGGGCACCCGCCTGCTTACAGGGGGTCCCTCCAAGCACAGGGGGCACGTGCAGCCCTGCTTACAGGGTGGTCCCCCTCGGCTCGGCACGCACTCCCAACAAGCCCCACGGAGCCCGAGGCTCCGACCCGCGCCCGAGTTACGGGCTGGCCATCCTGGCTGCAGCACAACACCACATCTTCAGGAGCCCAGGGAGCGACCTCGACCCCAACCGCGGGGAGGTCGCCCCAGCCAAAAGCAGCGCCAAAGGCGGGACTGCGCCCTCCGGCACAGCACTTCCTCAACCTGCACCCTCTAAAGGGCGAGGGAGGGCTCGTTCCTGTAGGCTGGCTAAAGGAGCCTCCCCGGCCCTGCTTACAGGGAGGTCGGGCTGCTCCAGGGGACAGAGGGCTCCACAGCTCGTGACACACGCCCCGACTCCAGGGGGTCATGCGGGCCAGGCCGCCAGCAGGCAGAAAGCCGCGGGGCCAGAGGAGGGGGACAGGGAAAGGGCCCTCCCCTGCTTACAGGGTGGGCTTGGGGTCCAGAGAGCTCCATTTCCCCCTCGGGTGCGGAGACGGTGGCTCTCACCCTCCTTACAGGGTTGCCACTCTCTCCGGGCAGCCAAAGGAGCAAGGTGGCAAAAGGCCAACAACAGCAAAAGCAAAGACCGAGCCCTGGTTACAGGGCGGTCGCCCAGCGCAACACCAGCCAAGGGCACCCCAAAGGTCCCCGCGAGGCTCTTACGTGACCGCGCCCTGCTGACAGGGAGGTCCCTTTGCCCAGAGCGCCTTTCTCGTGCCCCCTCTTCAGCCCGACGCCGCTCCTCTTCTCGCTCACTCTTGCCTCGCCGTTCCACACGACGCCTCTTCTTTCTTCTCCGCCAGCTGCTGCCAAGGAAGGAGGACACAGTTAGCCCTGAGAAGCGCCAACTCCTCCGCCCAAAGGACACGGGGTCCCCTACCCCTGGAGGGAGCTCCTCAAGGCACAAACCCAGCCACCACCCACCCCCCCGCCCACCCACAAAGCCCCCACCTCCACAACACCCCTCCTACTTCAGCTTGTCTCACCCAAGCGACGCACAGCAGAGAGTCCCAGCCGGTGCTGGAGCTGGCCTCAGAGGTGGGCACCCTGGGCAAATGGAGCTGGGCATGCAAGGCAGCGGCCAAAGAGGCTGCACCCCTGCTTACAGGGGGCTCGAGCCGCTGCCTGGACTGCAAAGCGCCCGGGACTCCAGGGCACTGGCCGGGCCCTGACTTACAGGGCAGCCCTGGTCCCAAAGGCCCACGGAGGCTCCTTCTCTCCAGATTCAGGGGCACCCTGACCCGCACCCCGCTAACGGGGCGGTCACCCCACACAGGCTGCCAGCTGAGCACAAAGGCTCCCAGACCCAGACCCCCATTACAGGCGGGTCGACACCCAGGGAGCCAGAGAGCTCGGCCTTCCCCCGCAGCAACAGGAACGAGACTCAACAGCCAGGCAGTGGAGCTTCACGGCCAAAGGCCGGGGGGGCCGGGGCCCCAGCCCCGAGAACAGGGCAGGCACACGCCCGGCCCCACGCCTCTGAAAGGCCGGGGCCAGGGGCACCCGCCTGCTTACAGGGGGTCCCTCCAAGCACGGGGGGCACGCGCAGCCCTGCTTACAGGGCGGTCCCCCTCGGCTCGGCACGCACTCCCAACAAGCCCCACGGAGCCCGAGGCTCCGACCCGCGCCCGAGTTACGGGCTGGCCATCCTGGCTGCAGCACAACACCACATCTCCAGGAGCCCAGGGAGCGACCTCGACCCCAACCGCAGGGAGGTCGCCCCAGCCAAAAGCAGCGCCAAAGGCGGGACTGCGCCCTCCGGCACAGCGCTTCCTCAACCTGCACCCTCTAAAGGGCGAGGGAGGGCTCGTTCCTGTTGGCTGGCTAAAGGAGCCTCCCCGGCCCTGCTTACAGGGAGGTCGGGCTGCTCCTGGGGACAGAGGGCTCCACAGCTCGTGACACACACCCCGACTCCAGGGGGTCACGCTGGCAGGTCGCCAGCAGGACAGGCAGCCACGCAGGCAGAGACCCAGGCCCTGACTACAGGCGGTCACGTTACCCGCGCTACGACTAAGCGGCTTCGCTCCGTCCTTAGAAAGAAGGGGCAAGCCCGCACTCTCCCTCTGCTGGCGGGCTCAGAGGGGACTCCCCGTAGCTGCACAGAGCCCTTCTTTCCCTCCTGGGAAGTTTAAGCTAAGCTGCAGCGACTTTAACAGGGGCCTAAATGACAAGCTCACTCACACCAACAAGGACAAGGACACACAGACAGGACTTCCCAGAAGGGAGCGCGAGCTCTGTGCAGCCAGTGGCTGGGGAGCCATCCCTACCGCCGAGCAGGAGAGGAGAGCCTCAGACCTGCCCCCCGGGCTGCTGCGTGGAGGCCAGAGGGGCCTCAACACGCCAAAGGGCAAATGCTGTGACACGCCCCGACTCCAGGGGGTCATGCGGGCCAGGCCGCCAGCAGGCAGAAAGCCGCGGGGCCAGAGGAGGGGGACAGGGAAAGGGCCCTCCCCTGCTTACAGGGTGGGCTTCGGGTCCAGAGAGCTCCATTTTCCCCTCGGGTGCGGAGACGGTGGCTCTCACCCTCCTTACAGGGTTGCCACTCTCTCCGGGCAGCCAAAGGAGCAAGGTGGCAAAAGGCCAACAACAGCAAAAGCAAAGACCGAGCCCTGGTTACAGGGCGGTCGCCCAGCGCAACGCCAGCCAAGGGCACCCCAAAGGTGCCCGCGAGGCTCTTACGTGACCGCGCCCTGCTGACAGGGAGGTCCCTTTGCCCAGAGCGCCTTTCTCGTGCCCCCTCTTCAGCCCGACGCCGCTCCTCTTCTCGCTCACTCTTGCCTCGCCGTTCCACACGACGCCTCTTCTTTCTTCTCCGCCAGCTGCTGCCAAGGAAGGAGGACACAGTTAGCCCTGAGAAGCGCCAACTCCTCCGCCCAAAGGACACGGGGTCCCCTACCCCTGGAGGGAGCTCCTCAAGGCACAAACCCAGCCACCACCCACCCGCCCACAGAGCCCCCACCTCCACAACACCCCTCCTACTTCAGCTTGTCTCACCCAAGCGACGCACAGCAGAGAGTCCCAGCCGGTGCTGGAGCTGGCCTCAGAGGCGGGCACCCTGGGCAAATGGAGCTGGGCATGCAAGGCAGCGGCCAAAGAGGCTGCACCCCTGCTTACAGGGGGCTCGAGCCGCTGCCTGGACTACAAAGCGCCCGGCACTCCAGGGCACTGGCCGGGCCCTGACTTACAGGGCAGCCCTGGTCCCAAAGGCCCACGGAGGCTCCTTCTCTCCGGATTCAGGGGCACCCTGACCCGCACCCTGCTAACGGGGCGGTCACCCCACACAGGCTGCCAGCTGAGCACAAAGGCTCCCAGACCCAGACCCCCATTACAGGCGGGTCGACACCCAGGGAGCCAGAGAGCTCGGCCTTCCCCCGCAGCAACAGGAACGAGACTCAACAGCCAGGCAGTGGAGCTTCACGGCCAAAGGCCGGGGGGCCGGGGCCCCAGCCCCGAGAACAGGGCGGGCACACGCCCGGCCCCACGCATCCTGGCCCCACGCCTCTGAAAGGCCGGGGCCAGGGGCACCCGCCTGCTTACAGGGGGTCCCTCCAAGCACGGGGGGCACGCGCAGCCCTGCTTACAGGGCGGTCCCCCTCGGCTCGGCACGCACTCCCAACAAGCCCCACGGAGCCCGAGGCTCCGACCCGCGCCCGAGTTACGGGCTGGCCATCCTGGCTGCAGCACAACACCACATCTTCAGGAGCCCAGGGAGCGACCTCGACCCCAACCGCGGGGAGGTCGCCCCAGCCAAAAGCAGCGCCAAAGGCGGGACTGCGCCCTCCGGCACAGCGCTTCCTCAACCTGCACCCTCTAAAGGGCGAGGGAGGGCTCGTTCCTGTAGGCTGGCTAAAGGAGCCTCCCTGGCCCTGCTTACAGGGAGGTCGGGCTGCTCCTGGGGACAGAGGGCTCCACAGCTCGTGACACACGCCCCGACTCCAGGGGGTCACGCTGGCAGGTTGCCAGCAGGACAGGCAGCCACGCAGGCAGAGACCCAGGCCCTGACTACAGGCGGGTCACGTTACCCGCGCTACGACTAAGCGGCTTCGCTCCGTCCTTAGAAAGAAGGGGCAAGCCCGCACTCTCCCTCCGCTGGCGGGCTCAGAGGGGACTCCCCGTAGCTGCACAGAGCCCTTCTTTCCCTCCTGGGAAGTTTAAGCTAAGCTGCAGCGACTTTAACAGGGGCCTAAAGGACAAGCTCACTCACACCAACACGGACAAGGACACACAGACAGGACTTCCCAGAAGGGAGCGCGAGCTCTGTGCAGCCAGTGGCTGGGGAGCCATCCCTACCGCCGAGCAGGAGAGGAGAGCCTCAGACCTGCCCCCCGGGCTGCTGCGTGGAGGCCAGAGGGGCCTCAACACGCCAAAGGGCAAATGCTGTGACACGCCCCGACTCCAGGGGGTCATGCGGGCCAGGCCGCCAGCAGGCAGAAAGCTGCGGGGCCAGAGGAGGGGGACAGGGAAAGGGCCCTCCCCTGCTTACAGGGTGGGCTTCGGGTCCAGAGAGCTCCATTTCCCCCTCGGGTGCGGAGACGGTGGCTCTCACCCTCCTTACAGGGTTGCCACTCTCTCCGGGCAGCCAAAGGAGCAAGGTGGCAAAAGGCCAACAACAGCAAAAGCAAAGACCGAGCCCTGGTTACAGGGCGGTCGCCCAGCGCAACGCCAGCCAAGGGCACCCCAAAGGTGCCCGCGAGGCTCTTACGTGACCACACCCTGCTGACAGGGAGGTCCCTTTGCCCAGAGCGCCTTTCTCGTGCCCCCTCTTCAGCCCGACGCCGCTCCTCTTCTCGCTCACTCTTGCCTCGCCGTTCCACGCGACGCCTCTTCTTTCTTCTCCGCCAGCTGCTGCCAAGGAAGGAGGACACAGTTAGCCCTGAGAAGCACCAACTCCTAACTTCTAAACCTGGAGAAGGACTGACTCCTGGAGCAGCATTACGTTAAGTCCCTGTTCTGTCTTCAACCCGTATCAACTACAATTTTTGCTTCATGCATCCTCCTCTCCTTTCTTTCCCAGCCCCATGTTCTCTCTCTCCACCCCTCCTGCCCATTCACTGCAAGTAATCCTTTTGCTGAACTCACCATTAAGTACTGGTTGATCCTTTATCTCCTTTCCTCCAGGAAGATTATGTCCATGCATTTCTTTTATAACTGGGCTTCAGAACTCTAAATAATAGAAAATACTATTGCTAAGTTGTTATTTTGAATCAAGTCCTATGCGCATGCCTTTTTTTTTTTTTATGAAAATCCCTCTCCATGACCCTCTTTTCAGCTGTCCTGCACCTTGGAGCCTAAATAACTACACAAATCATGTAGCATGACCTCCTAACATCTTCATCCTAAATCCTACTTTTAGCATCTTGCAACACCATAGCTTCTCCCACAAAAATGCTGCCAATATCTTCCCTAAGGTACCTTATATACTGCCCTCAAACATGCTCACCCCATCCTAACCATCCTCAATTTTACTCTGATAAATGATGGAGGTCTCTCCTGGTGCCTTCCCTGTCATCTCAGTTACCTCAAACTTGCCCCTCAAAAATACTGTTTCTGTTCCTCTTAAGAAACCTAAGGCTTTCCATTGATAATGCTTACTCCGTCCATTTTGAGGTGCCTCAGATTTTCCATAAAAACTGTCTGGTGGTTTCCCTCTAAATTACCTCAACTATTCCCTCCCCAATGCCACCTGTCCCCTCTACATTACCTCAGATTTTCCTACAAAAACACTTGTTTTGTCCCCTTTAAATTACCCCAGCTATTCAGCTTGAAATATCACCTCTATACCCTCTAAGTTATCCCAGATTTTCTGTCGAAAATGCAGCCTCTGTCTTCTCTGAGTTACAGCACTTTCCCTCAGAAATGCTCATTTTCCCCCTCTAAATCACCCCAGATTCATCCCTCCAAAAAAGGTCATTTTGTTTCATCTAAATTACCTCAGGTTTTCTGTCAAAAATGTCACCTCTGTCCCCTCTAACTTACCTCAGCTTTTCCCGCCAATAAATTCATCCTGTCCCCTATAGATTACCTCACATTTTACCCTCAAGATGTCCCCTCTCTGACCCTTTTAAGTTACTTCAGCTTCCCCCACCCCCATAAAGCTCACTGTCCCCTCTAAATTACCTCAGCTTTTCCCTCAGAAATTGCACTGAAACACCGTGCTGTCCCCTGAGGCAGCTGCCCAGCACTCCCTCCCTGTGCAACAGCCCAAAGCCTGCCCCACGGCCACTCCAAGACCCATTACCAAACCCTGCACAGCGCACCCCAGCCGCAGGCGCGCATTTCAGCCCGTGTGGCTGCTATCCCTCTCGCTGAACGGCGGAGCAGTGAGGCAGCGCGGTTTCAAACCCGGCGCCGTCGGCGCCTGACGAGCCCAAGGCGGCGCGAAAGCGACACGCCCCGCCCCGCCGCTGAGGGAGGGCAGGCACAGGCGCGGCTGAGGGCGAGAGGCGCCCCCCTGTGGCGCGCGGGAGCGATGCACACGCGTAGCCCACGGCGGCACAGCCGCAACACGCCGCCCCCCCTCAGGACACTCACAGCCCCCTCAGCGACACGCGGGCACCTCCCGCCCCTTTGTCACCCTCAGGACACTCACAGCCCCCTCAGCGACACGCGGGGCACCTCCCGCCCCTCTGTCACCCTCAGGACACTCACAGCCCCCTCAGCGACACGCGGGGCACCTCCCGCCCCTTTGTCACCCTCAGGACACTCACAGCCCCCTCAGCGACACGCGGGGCACCTCCCGCCCCTCTGTCACCCTCAGGACACTCACAGCCCCCTCAGCGACACACGGGGCACCCCCCGCCCCTTTGTCACCGTCAGGACACTCACAGCCCCCTCAGCGACACGCGGGGCACCTCCCGCCCCTTTGTCACCCTCAGGACACTCACAGCCCCCTCAGCAATACACGGGCACCCCCCGCCCCTTTGTCACCCTCAGGACACTCACAGCCCCCTCAGCGACACGCGGGGCACCCCCCGCCCCTTTGCCACCCTCAGGACACTCACAGCCCCCTCAGCGACACGCGGGCACCTCCCGCCCCTTTGTCACCCTCAGGACACTCACAGCCCCCTCAGCGACACGCGGGCACCTCCCGCCCCTTTGTCACCCTCAGGACACTCACAGCCCCCTCAGCGACACGCGGGGCACCCCCCGCCCCTTTGTCACTCTCAGGACACTCACAGCCCACTCAGCGACACGCGGGGCACCTCCCGCCCCTCTGTCACCCTCAGGACACTCACAGCCCCCTCAGCGACACGCGGGGCACCTCCCGCCCCTTTGTCACCCTCAGGACACTCACAGCCCCCTCAGCGACACGCGGGGCACCTCCCGCCCCTTTGTCACCCTCAGGACACTCACAGCCCCCTCAGCGACACGCGGGGCACCCCCCGCCCCCCTTTATGACCCTCAGGACACTCACAGCCCCCTCAGCGACACGCGGGGCACCTCCCGCCCCTTTGTCACCCTCAGGACACTCACAGCCCCCTCAGCGACACACGGGCACCCCCCGCCCCTTTGTCACCCTCAGGACACTCACAGCCCCCTCAGCGACACGCGGGGCACCTCCCGCCCCTTTGTCACCCTCAGGACACTCACAGCCCCCTCAGCGACACACGGGCACCCCCCGCCCCTTTGGCACCCTCAGGACACTCACAGCCCCCTCAGCGACACGCGGGGCACCCCCCGCCCCTTTGTCACCCTCAGGACACTCACAGCCCCCTCAGCGACACGCGGGGCACCCCCCGCCCCTTTGTCACCCTCAGGACACTCACAGCCCCCTCAGCGACACGCGGGGCACCCCATCGGCTCTCCCGCCCAGACCGCTCGCAGCCCACCACCGCTTCTCACCTGAGGCCGGCCCCGCCCACCGGCTCTGCCCCCTCCTCCCCGCCTGTCCCCGCTCTGTCCCCCACTGCCACCCCTGCGTGAGCTCTTCCCGCACCTGCATCCTGGCCCCAGCACCTCTCATCTCCTTTCCACCTGCCCTGCCTAGCTAGACCCCGGCCGAGTCCTCTGGCTTGCTCCAGCCAGCCCCCGGCAGTCCACAGGCTACTCCAGAGCTTGGCTTGACACAAGAGGCCCTCTCATTTCCTTTATTTTTTTTTAAAACTCCAAATAAGCATTATGTGCTCTGATGTGATTTCCCCCAAGTTCTCACCACATGCGCCTACTTAAGGTGATTTTTACATAAATACATCCATTTTGATCTTTGCCACATTTGTGCTGCTGTTTTCCCATAACAAACGCTTTGGCAGTATCATTCCTCTGCCAGTAAGAATTCCAAAGGGAGTAAGTATGCTGTCTTTGCACTGAAATGCGTGGTCAGACGGAGCTATGAAAGTTAAGGAAATAAGGCTGGTTTCCTATGCATTTTTAAGCATGTATTTTCTAGAACTCTCTGATCTTTCCACCTGCACAGAGGTTCTCATGGCTAGCAGGGAAACGTACATTTTCCTTTAAACAAGGTCCTGGGTCAGACTGCAACCCTGTGGATAATTCCCCAGGGATCCTACCTGACCAGGCAACTGCTGTAGTCATTTTAAGGGGTGGGGAAAACTGCCAGCAACAAACACAAGCAACCTCGAGTCAGCAGAGGCACCAGGGCTAAGTGGTCTCTGTCTATAAAACTTACTCAGGACTCTCCAACGCCACAGGGTTAGCTGCTGGCCATACCCTTCAGCTTGCTCAGGTAGGTACAGAAGGGAGAAGTTAGAGCATTGAGCCAGTGTACTTTGAATACCAGGGTGACATTTGAGTCCCCCTACTCCATCATAAAATCGTTTCGGTTGGAAAAGACCGTTAAGATCATCACGTCCAACCGTTAACCTAACACTGCTAAGTCCACCACTTAAACCATGTCCCTAAGCACCTCATCCACACGTCTTTGAAATATCTCCAGGGATAGTGACTCAACCACCTCCCTGGGCAGCCCATTCCCATGTGTGACAACCCTTTCAGTGAAGAAGTTTTTCCTAATATCCAATCTGAACCTCCCCTGATGCAACTTGAGGCCATTTCTTCTTGTCCTTAGCACTTGTCACTTGGGAGAAGAGACCAGCACCCACCCCTCTACAGCCCCCTTTCAGGTAGTTGTAGAGAGCGATAAGGTCTCCCCTCAGCCTCCTCTTCTCCAGGCTAAACAACCCCAGCTTCCTCAGCTGCTCCTCCTAAGAGTTGTGCCCTAGACCTCAAGGCACAGCCTCACCAGTGCCAAGTACAAAGGTACCATCACTTCCCTAGGCCTGCTGGCCACACTGTTTCTGATACAAGCCAGGATGCCATGCATCGCATGGGGCTGTTGCAACCTTGGCACAGCAGCTTTGATGATCAGGCTGACCGCAATAAGCAACAGGCAGGCCAGGATTATATTGTAGCCTCATGGGTGAGGTGGTGAGCTATCTAGGGATCTCGGCTCCAGGGGACCTGACACTTCAGTTTCCAATACTCCCTCAAGAAGAACCCCTGAGCAAGGCAAAGCAGGACCCCATAGCCGATTCATGAATTATCTTCTCTAGAGAGTCTTAGCACTCTCATGAGCTAAAGAGCTGACGTCTAGTGGAACTGGAAGCTCACATCCAGGCCCTGGGTGTCTGCTACCAGCTTGGAGTTACTGCGCCAACATGAACTTCTTAATCAGTGTAAGTTCACTCTGCTGAGTCAGGTGTGTTCCAGTGTATTATTTTGTCTGACAGAGGAAGATTTGTCCCAGCAGGTTTTTGCCAGATGGGCTATCATCTCTGCTCCTGCAGCTGACACAGCCAGCACAAACAGCTCTGCATGTGCCAGCAAAGGGGACAAAACCTGTTTGTGCACTGATATAGGTAACACCTTCATTGCCAGGTGATCCACCAACATGTGGATCCAGTACTAATCAATGCAAAACAGCAGTCTGCTACAGCTATACTCTAAAAAGGTACTAGAAATTTTGTTGGAAGGGAACAGTCTCAAGGCAGGGGACAGCTTTATAGCAGACAATAATGCAGATGCCAGCAGCAACACACAATGCCAGGTCTGGCAGAGCAGCCTTCTCTCTCCAGTTTTTTTTTTTCCCCTAGGATTTTCATGGCATTATTTTGTGCCCAGTGAGCTCCGTAAGAGGTGCCTATGCCTGCAGCCATCGACAAGGCCTTTGGCCAGGCAGGCAGGCTGCCTGGAAAGCTCCAGGCCTGTGCCCTGGGGGAGGCATGGGCAGAGCCCAGAGCTCTGGGGCAGCCTGGGACCAGCCTCCTGCCCGGTGCTCGGAGCCCCTTATGGCTCCAGTGCTGCTTAGGAAGGGGAAGGGGCAGCACAGGCAGTGCAGCCCCAACGCCCAGCAGAGAGCACCCGGGAAGGCAGGCAGCTCAGCCCCCACATGCCGACTCAAGCCTCCAGGGTCAAACCACTTCGGAAAAGTTACATGAGTGTTTATCCCAGAGTAAGCACACTGGTAATTGACCTAAATAAAGCCAAAGCAAGCTACTAACACAGGCTTAACCACCCAAAGTGCATCTCAGTGCTGCAAAGCGCCTCCCCCCCCCCCCCCCCAGATTAGACTCTGCATCGCCCAGGACCATTTATATTGCCTGACAAATCTGGTCTGGAGAGCAGGCCACCAGCATAGCCCACAAACTCAGAGCAGCTGACCCCTAATCTTCCCAAGCAAGGGGGAGATTTATCATCATGGTCTGTTGCTATGTTAAATTGCAGGGCAGACCAGCATGCCTTCAGCAATGCCCTAGCCTCCCCCAAGGCCCCTGAAGACCTCCAAAAGGAGACAGGACCCTGCAAAGAGGTCTCAAAGCCATTCTTGAACAGTGATCCTCTACCACATTTTTAAAGCACCCACATTTTGGCAGGCATCAAGCCATCCATTTTTCAACAGCAGGCACCGCATCCCCCAGGCTAAGCTAAGCCTGAAGCACCACCCCTTTGTACCCCTTCCATGAGCTACCCGACTTTCCTGCTCAGGCACAGCTCCCACTGGCATTACAACACTTACAGGACCACCCAGCCTCACTGGCCCTCCCTCAGCATTGTAGTTGTTAACTCAGAGCTAGAAAAAATTTGACAAATATCCTACTCTCCCCAGGTAACCACTTAACTAAAATGTAAGCCCCTTCATGAAGTCCACAACCCCCAAAAAATATTTTAGGAACTCTTGTTTCCAAAAACACTTAGACCCAACCTCCAGCCAAATACCTGTATCAGCCCATTTTTCTCTGAAGCTTTAATCCTGAACACATTGAGGACCCTTCCAGCACCTCTCAGCTCCCTCACACCAGACCACAGCACAAGCAGAAACCTTCACCTACTCTTGGGAAGCTACTTATAGGGAGCCCAGCTGCATTCCTGGGGTGCCAGAGGCAGAAGCCCTCATTGGCAGCATCTGAGGCACAATTAATAGCACACAGGTGCAGCCCAGCCTGATTTCTTGAGCAGATCCATTAATCCTTGCATTTATATAATTCTGGAGTTGAATTCTGAACAAAACATTTTAGGCCCTTTAACATGCAAAAATAATGTCACTGTAGAGTATATGACCAGGAAATTATTGCTATTTTACAGTGGTCTCCTCGGTTTCTTTTAAAAAACAACTTATCAAGAAGCCCCCCTTCTCCACCCTTCCTGTGCAATGGCAGGAAAAAAATGTGGGCAAAAAGATTTATGCTATCTCCTCCTAGCTCTGCTTCTCAAGCCTGCATCCTTCCTCTCCCTGCAACTGGATTTGTACTTTTCTTTGCCTTGAAATTCCTGGATACAAAGCACTGGCCAGTCTGAGTATCACAATATTCTCCTAGCTTGCTAAACTGAGCCCTCTGAGACATTCAAAGTCCTGAAACAAGATTATAAATCATGAGATTATAAAGCTTATAAAACAAGCTTATAAACATGAGATTATTAAAAAACAAAAAGAAATTGCTGCTTAAGTTCATATGCTGGCTTAGAAACCTTTTGAGCAAGTAAGTTTCTCAGCTTGTTATTGCAAGGATAAAGTCAATCATTTGACTTTATTTACTATGGTTATTTACATACTTCATTTACTATGTTTATATACATATAAACTGTGTTTATTTACATAGTTCTTTATTATGTGAGCAGTGGAGGGTGTTTGTGATGAGTCAGTCCTAACATGATGTGTCATTTTACTCTTTACACAGGGTAGATTTTTTTTTAGGTTGTGATTTTTTTTTTAATGTTGTGAATTCCTGTTTTGAAGAGATTCACATTTCAGTCAAAAAGTGTGTTGGGCAAGATACTCCAAAAAAGCAATGTTTAGGATCATGACCACAATCTAGGCTAGGGCTAGGAATAGTAAAGAAAATATATTTCTCAAAATAGATGTTATTGGAATTTATGCAGCTGTTACACGGGGGAAATATGCGTGTTTCTGAGCATCTTATTCAGTAAGATTCCTTTTCTTTCTTGCTATTTCTTAACTTGAAGGAAGTACTTATAGGTATTTCTGAGGCCACACATTAGTGTGAAACTCAGAAACCCCCCAAAGAACAAGTTATTTGCAACCAAAGGAAAAATGGAAAGTTCTGTCGGTTAAAATCAGAGGCAGGGACAGAGAGATGGGCAAAATGAGAAAGATAGGGAAAGAATTAGATGAAAAACACGTACTGTCAGAGGAAAACAGTGCTACTATAATCATGCATGCACACAGACACAGGGGAAGGTTCCACTTACATACAAACACACACTTAACAAAAAGGGTATTTATTAAGCATCACAATGTAATCTGCTGTTTACTACAAGAATAGTAAATAAATGCTAGGAACTAAACCACAGCCTATTTTAATGCAATTCCTGTCTGCGCTGGCAGGCCAGGGCTACACTTCTGAAAATATATTAGAAATAAATCACAAAAAGCTGTATTCAACCGAAGCAAACTTTGTAAATATGAATTAATCAAGCGTGAAGGGCCAACAAAAACTGCCCTGAAGTCTCCATGTGTCCTCCTCATGCAAAGCAATGACTGGATAGAGCTAGCTTCTTCCTCCATTCTCCTTAACACGACATTCAGTGCTTTTGCTGTTGAGATACAGGAGGGAATTTACGCTGACACCAGCTGAGTCAGAAACAGCTTTAACAGGGGGAGGGGAAGAAAACCGCTCCCTGGCCTGCACGGGTGAGAGTGAGCACAGCCCCTTGCACCTTGCTGCGTGTAATTGATGGCTTTCCCTGGCAGAGGTGGTCTGTGCTATTGGGCTGAGGGGGCGGGTCAGTGAGCATGGTCGGTTATCTCTTCCCAGTGTAGTCTTTTAGGGAGCCCAGGGTGCTATGGCTCTCCATGATAAAGCTGCATGATACAGGGAAGCTGGCCTGTATGAGGGATGGGGGGAAGCAGCGTGATGTTAACACCCGTGGCTTGCAGCCCCTGTGTTAGCTCTGGTGACTGGTGGGCAGACCGGTTATTCTGCCAGGAAGCGCCCGAGGGCAGCATTGCCTTTTGCTGGAGTATGCTTGTGAGAACCAGCGTAGTGCTGCAGTCTTCCCTAAGGATCGTGAGGCTTGTTGGGGTGGAGCAGGTTGGATCCTAAGGTCCTGCCGTGGTCTGTTCTTACATGTGAAAAGAAATGCACTGTAGAAGCCGAAAGTCCTATGATTTGTTTATGGACTGCAGTCCATTGGTAGGGTGGGGTTTGATTTTTTTTTTTAATGATCCTTGGGTTTTCAGGGTTTAGCCTTGTCTTCCCTGGTAGGGTAGATAGGAGGGATGAAAGTGAGCTTTATGGACTCACCTTGTCATGAGTCCTACAGCTCTATTTTGTGTCTATGCTAGTAGGTCTAAGTTACTGCGGCAGGCTTTTAGCAGAGAAGCACAGATTTCAGTGGGGAGGACTGCTCCTAGCTGTACAGGAAGGGGGAGTGGGAAGAAGTTAAAAAATGCTGATCTCTTAGAAGCTTACTAGATGAAATGGTTAAAAGTAATAGCAGTACAACTTCTGAATGCTGGCAATGATGTGTATCATGTGTGTAATGAGTTCCAGGAAGCTGTATAGTTGTATCAAAGGGGCAAGGCAGACTTCAGTGGGGAGTGCTGGCAGGGAGAGAGTTGCAGCATTGCTGGAAAGCCAGACTGGTAGTAGTGTCTCTGAACAGTGTTAAAGTCTGCCTTCTCTGTCCCAGGCTTTCCAGGGCCAGCAACACTGCTGGCATACCTGTGTTTGGTGGTGAGGGAGTGAGGGGCTTAGAAGGGGGAGCTCTCCTGGATTGGCTTTCCAGACCTAATGTGTTCTTCTTTTGCAGGTATGGACCAGGCTGAGGAAGGACCCTGAACCTGCCTTGATGGCTGTAGACCTCAGAGTTGCACTGTGCTGCCTGCCTGGCTGCAGCTCAAGCTACCTTGACCTATAAAATAATTTCCAGCCTCTTGCGAAACACAGTCAGTAACTGTTCTTTGATCACTTAAATATTTTCCTATCCCCCATCTAGCCAAACTCTCTGCCACCATTTACAACTCAGAAAAACTTCAGGCAGCAGAAAAAATTGTTTCCTTGTTTGCAAAAATAAAAAGAAAATAACACTACCCCACTCAAGGGGCATGGGGACCTTGTTTGCCCTGCTTCAGCTTGAAGTGAGGTTTTTATGGGCGGGTTATAAACCCCTGCACAGCAAGCTCTGTAATATTGACAGAGCTTTCAGCGTAGCTGCTTTAATACCTCTGCTCTGACAGCAGCAACACCATGCATCTCAGGGGATGAGATCAGAAGCAGGCAGACATTTTCAGCTATTGGCAGGCTTGTGTATACTTCACAGAAGCCTTTATCTTGCTAAGGAAGTGGAGACCTTTCAGTGTCTCTTGGTGGGGAGGGGGGAGGAATTCAACATGAGCAAGGCAAACCCGTTCCAGTCCTGCCAAAGCTACTGGTTTGCTTTGAGCCTCCGGTTGCCTGCAGCAAGGGCTGCTTCTCTGTGCTATGGAATAGTGATGGTGTCCTGCTTCAGAGGTAGCTGCATAATTTTCTACCCACAGCAGAGCTTGGGATCCTTCTGTGAGTGCCATTAATGGAAGGTAGGCCAGAGCTTAACAAAGTGTTGGCCACCCGATTTCCCATGCAGTTTAATGGGATGCCATGGCCTACCTTCACCTAAGCGATGCTCGAGTGTGGAAATATAGTAGCTTTCAAGGTCACTCAGCAATACTGGCCAGTGGTTCAAGGGCCAAATCCTACAGAGTCTGCAATGTTAGCTCAGCTCTGGGTAGGGGTAAAAGCCCAAGCAAACTCTTTTGTGGGGTGGGGGAAACAGGACCTCGCTTCCCCCTCGAGAGGCTCTGGAGAATCGTTTTGGGAAGGTGAGGGCTGCAGTATGCCATCCTCAAGTTCTGTATTTTTCCGTGAGGGAGACTAAAGCGGAACTATGTTGGGAACAAGCAGAATCCTGTCTGAAAGGTAGCTTGGACTCTGGAGGTCCCATCAAAATCTGTTTTGTACTGTACGTGTACTATGGCATTGCCTTTCTCAGCCCCTCTAGTTTCCAGCAGTTTTGGAGTACTATTACTCCAGTTGTAGCGGTAGGGAAGTAGAGTCCCTGACAGACCATGCTCAAGTAAGGTCACGCTGTCTTCTGCAGACTTGGGGTTGCCTAGAGTTTGCTAGATAGGCGCAGGGAGGAGATACGCAGAGCCAGCATGGTGCCGGTTTGCC
Source organism: Gavia stellata (assembly GCF_030936135.1). Lineage (NCBI taxonomy): Eukaryota > Metazoa > Chordata > Aves > Gaviiformes > Gaviidae > Gavia > Gavia stellata. The sequence continues at coordinate 99,617 of NW_026777119.1, forward strand.
CCAGCTGAACTTGGTCTTGGTGGTGAATCCTGCTGGAGGATGGGGGTCTGGTAACTGGCTCAATATGGAGAGCGGGAACCTTTTCTCTGTGGCTGGCAACTCAGATCCCTGCTTGCTGGAAATTGAGGAATTTACTCTACTTGAACTCCCTAGCTCCTGGCAGCCTGCTGGTAGATGTTCTCCAAGGAGATACTTGAGGCAGAAACTTGGTACCGTATATAAGGGAGAAGCAGCCAGCAGGGTGTGATGGGGTGGACCTTGTTCTAGAGCCGTCACCGGGCCAGCGTCCAGCCACCAGTGTCACAGCGCTGAGGACCTGCAAACACCCCTCTGTGTTTCCCGTGCCCTCTGTCTGGCACGTTTTCTTCCGCAGCCTTTGGTTCTTCCTTATCGTAAATCCTGTAGGATTTAACTTCTAGCTACTGATCCTTTTGACAGTAATGGACCATTAACTAACTAGACATAAAATTGAAAGTGTAAATCCCTCTCCCTTGGGGAATCAGAAAGCAGGTTTAGGATGCAGGCCATGAAATGCAGGAGTTCATTGTAATCACAAAAGAGGCCTGATTGACTCTGCCTGCCCAGCATCCCCAGGTCTGTGCTAGCTGATGAACAAGAAAGCAGAAGCTGAGGCTGGTACTGCAGAACCATTTGCATCTGCCAGGGGAAAGCCTTTAGTCTCAGCGTTTGAGCTTGTTTATCCCATTGCCAGGGTCTGCCCTGTAAGACAGTGAGGGGAGTCTCGGTTGCTAAGGAATGAATTATTTCTGGAGTCTGATGCTGTCTCTGATTGCAAGCTTGGTGTTTTTTCCTTTTTTGGGACAGGGTGAGAAGGGAAGACCAGGAGCTTTGCTCGCGTCAGAGGTGAGGGGGGAAGAAGCACAAGGTGCCTCTGCCCCAGGGGAATGGCCCACACTGCTCCCACCAGGGAGAAGGATGAGATGATGCAGCAGCTCTGCAGGTTGGTGTGCGCCAAGTCTAGTTCCCAATACTTTCCCTGAAATCTCCAATAATGTGGCAGGACTCCGCTATGTACCTGTGGGAGTGAGTTTGCTGCTGACTCTGTTCTCTGACCTTGAGATCAGTGCCCACTGATTAAAAAATTAATTACCTTCCTCTTGAAGGAATGACTGTACTTTCAAGGTCTCCCAGGCCCTTAATCAAGCATCTCCCTTTGAAAGAAGTTTTGATTGAATTGCAGTAAGCTGTCACTAGAGCCAGGATGGCCAGGTTAGAGGGGGATGAGTTCAGAGACCTAACTGAGTTCTGCTTGTGGTGAATGGAGTGGTTCCAAACTTCTCAGAGAGAAGAGGGGGAAATGGGTTCAAAAGCAGTTTAGTTATGCAGAAACTAAGTATCTTGGGCAGTCTGAGTACCGGCCAGAAATTATACAGGTTGCAGTAGAAAAACTAGCTGCATGTATGGAGGCTATCCAACATGGGAACAGTGTAGGAGAAGGAGAGGACCTGGCCTAGATTCTCACTGGGCTGGAGATGCAGTTTTTACAGATTTGAGTGCTCAGTAGTAAGTAGCTTGAGGCTTTATCTTCTCTGTGCCATGTTCTTTCTTCATGCTCTGCTTTGCAACCCCAGAGTTAGAGGATAATTTGCTCCTCAAACACAGGGTTCTCCAGTAATCACTTGATCATAGCAGCTGGGCTTTGGGAGGAGCAATGCTGGCAGGGGACTGGCAAGGCCATGTCACCTGCCCTCCCACCGCCTCTGAGGTTCCTCTGAGCCTGCAATGGGAGGGACTCCAGGCATGGTGCTGATAGTAGGAAGGGCTGGGTGCGGTCTGTATCGCCTGGCCAGTGGCCCCAGCACACCTCAGCCAGCCTCACCACGTGTGTATGCTCTGGCATTTCCCTCCTTTCCTTGCAGCCCATGGCCACGCTCCTGCAGCCGAGCTGCGTGCTGGTGCCTGTGCTATTCATCATGCCAACAGCACAAGAGCAACTGGAAAAAGTGTCTGGAATTTATCACCTGTGGCAGGAGCTTTTGTCTGTAATAAAAAACACTTTCCCCCTCCTCTCTTCTAGTACTTTCCCCCTTCCCTTCTCTCATTATTATTAAGAAGCTTAATGCCATACGTCTTGCTGTTTCATAAATAACCCCTATAATCAAGCAGCACTGGGTAAATGGGCAGTCCAGCTTGTGCAATTTGTTTGGCAAAATGAATCCAGAACAATATGAGTCTGTGGAGGAAAGACAAATAGAGCAGCTTGGATTAATGTGTTAACCAAGAGAAAAACGGCTTGGCAGTGTGGTTGACGCTGTATTTATCCACACAAATGGAGGTCAGGGCTAATTTATTAAAAATAGAGTACAGAGCTTGCCAGAGCGGTCAGTGTCTCCAGGGAGGGACAGCAAGAAACACGGACCTGCCAGGGTCATGGAGAGGAGCTGAGCTCAGGCTTGTCGGGGGGGGGGGGGGGGGGGTGTGTGTGTGTGTGTGTGTTAAGCCTTTCTGCCCTGTGGGGAGGCAGGCAGTGTTGAGAGGCTAAAGGGACCCCACCCTCAGCTGATGGACACACGGGCTGCAGCAGTAGGGCTAGTGTTTGCATTCCTTGTGTGTCTTGGCAATGGTAGCCCTGGCCTGGTCTAGGTGCTGGGCATACCTGCAGACAGACATTGCTGCAAGGAGCGGACAGTCTAGTAAAAATCACCAGCAGGTTCTTGTTGA
>NW_026777120.1:0-37486 GCF_030936135.1 Gavia stellata
TGGGGAGGAGGAGGCGGAGCCGCCGCAAAACCCGGTCCGGATCGAAACCGCCACTGGAGCGGAAGCCCCCCCCGCCCCCCCCCGCCCCCTCCCCGGCTCGGCCGCCCCCAAGAGCCGGAACTGGATCGCGGCGGGGGACGGGGATTGGGACGGGGGGAAGGGGGGGAAGGGGGGGAAGGGGGGGGGGGGGGTGTCCCCTCTGTCGCCCCCCCCCCCCCCGTGTCGCCGGGCCCCGCTGTGGGTCCCCGCCCCTATGGCCGGCAGGAAACCGCAGGGCGGGTGTGGCTTCCGATGGGGAAGTGTCACCCGGGGGGGGGGACACATGGGGACATGGGGGGATGTGGGGGACATGGGGGGACATGGGGACATGGGGGGACGTGGGGACATGGGGGGACATGGGGACATGGGGGGATGTGGGGGGACGTGGGGACATGGGGGGGACGTGGGGACATGGGGACATGGGGGGACATGGGGACATGGGGGGACGTGGGGGGACATGGGGGACATGGGGACATGAGGGGACATGGGGGACATGGGGACATGGGGACGTGGGGGGACATGGGGACATGGGGGGACAGGGGGGACATGGGGACATGGGGACACATGGGGGACATGGGGGGACATGGGGGGACGTGGGGGGACGTGGGGACATGGGGGGGACGTGGGGGAACGTGGGGGGACGTGGGGGACATGGGGGGGACATTGAGGGGACATGGGGGGACATGGGGACATGGGGACATGGGGACGTGGGGGGGACAAGAGGGGACATGGGGGGACGTGGGGGGGACATGGGGGACATGGGGGGACGTGGGGGGACATGGGGACATGGGGGGACAAGAGGGGACATGGGGACATGGGGACATGGGGACATGAGGGGACATGGGGGGGACATGGGGGACATGGGGGGACAGGGGGGGACATGGGGGACAGGGGGGACATGGGGGACATGGGGACATGGGGACATGGGGGGACATGGGGACGTGGGGACATGGGGGGACATGGGGGGACATGGGGACATGAGGGGACATGGGGGGACACAGAGGACATGGGGACATGGGGGGACATGGGGGGACATGGGGACATGTGAGGGGACATTGGGACATGGGTGATGACAATGGGGGTCATGGGGACATGTGGCGATGTGGGGGACATGGGGACATGGGGGATATGGGGACATGGGGGGACATGGGGACATGGGGTCATGGACATGGGGACGTGGGGGGACATGGGGACACATGGGGACATGGGGGGACAAGAGAGGACATGGGGACATGGGGACACGTGGGGGAACATGGGGGGGACATGGGGGGATGTGGGGTCATGGGGGACACATGGGGACACATGGGGACACATGGGGACATGGGGGGACCATTGGGGGACATAGGGACATGTGGGGGGGACATTGGGACATGGGGACAACAGTGGGGGTCATGGGGACATGTGTCAATGTGGGGACATGGGGGGACATGGGGACTCATGGGGACAAGAGGGGACAAGGGGGGACATGGGGGGGACAAAGGGACATGGGGGGACATGGGGGGATATGGGGGAGGAGATGGGGACATGGGGGACATGTGGGGACGTGGGGACGTGGGGACACAGAGACACAGTCACCACTTTTGGGGGTCCCACCCCCCGTTTATTCGTTCTGTCCCCGGCTCCAGCGTCGGGGTCACCGCGGCTTCTGCAGGGGAGGGGACAGCTGAGGCGCGGGGACATTTGGGGACACGGGGGGGGGGGGGGGGGGGGTGGCACCCCCGGGGACGGGGACATTACCTTGAGCTCCTGGTCCGGGGGGCGCAGGGCTGCGGGAGAGAGGGGGGGTCAGGGGACTGCCACCACTGGGGACATGGGGGACGGGGGGGGGACGTGGGGGACATGGGGACATGGGGGGGGACATGGGGGACATGGGGACATGGGGACATGGGGGGGACGTGGGGGACATGGGGGACATGGGGGACGTGGGGGACATGGGGACATGGGGACATGGGGACATGGGGACACATGGTGACACATGGGGGTGGGGGGACGTGGGGGACATGGGGACATGGGGACACATGGGGGGACGTGGGGGGACGTGGGGGACATGGGGACATGGGGGACATGGGGACATGGGGGGACATGGGGACATGGGGACATGGGGGGGGACATGGGGGGATGTGGGGGGACAGGGGGACATGGGGGGGACGTGGGGGGACATGGGGGGACATGGGGACACATGGGGGTGGGGGGACGTGGGGGACATGGGGACATGGGGACACATGGGGGGACGTGGGGGGACATGGGGACATGGGGGGGACATGGGGGGACGTGGGGGGACGTGGGGACATGGGGGACATGGGGACATGGGGACATGGGGGACGTGGGGGGACATGGGGACATGGGGGGACGTGGGGGACATGGGGACATGGGGGGACATGGGGACGTGGGGGGGACGTGGGGGGACATGGGGACATGGGGGGACGTGGGGGACATGGGGACATGGGGGGACATGGGGACGTGGGGGGACGTGGGGACATGGGGACAGGGGGGACATGGGGGGGACAGTGGGACATGAGGGACATGGGGACATGGGGGGACATGGGGGGACATGGGGACATGGGGGGACATGGGGACAGGGGGACAGGGGGGACAGGGGGACATGGGGGGACATGGGGGGACATGGGGACATGGGGACAGGGGGACAGGGGGACAGGGGGGGACATGGGGGGGACATGGGGACATGGGGACAGGGGGACACAGGGCCACCCGTGTCCCCGACTCACGGGCGGGGCCGAGCCAGCGCCAGAGCCCGCCGAGGACGAAGGCCACCAGGCCCAGTGCCACCGCGTCCTCCAGGCGTCGGCCCCGCGGCGCCTGAGGGGACAGGGGGACACCTGAGCCACCGCCCCCCCCCGGCCCTTGGTGGCCCCGGCCACCCGCCTGGTGGCCCTCGGTGTCCCCCAACCCTTGTCCCGGTGTCCCTTGGTGTCCCCCACACTTGTCCCAATGTCCCTTGGTGTCCCCAATCCTGGTCCTGGTGTCCCTTGGTGTCCCCAACCCTCATCCCGATGTCCCTTGGTGTTCCCAACACTTGTCCCAATGTCCCTTGGTGTCCCCAACCCTTGTCCTGGTGTCCCTTGGTGTCCCCCAACTCTGGTCCTGGTGTCCCCAGCCCTTGTCCCAATGTCCCTTGGTGTCCCCAACCCTTGTCCTGGTGGCCCTTGGTGTCCCCAACCCTTGTCCCGATGTCCCTTGGTGTCCCCAACCCTCGTCCCGGTGTCCCTTGGTGTCCCCAGCCCTTGTCCCGATGTCCCTTGGTGTCCCCCACACTTGTCCCAATGTCCCTTTGGTGTCCCCAATCCTGGTCCCGGTGTCCCTTGGTGTCCCCAACCCTCATCCCGATGTCCCTTGGTGTTCCCAACACTTGTCCCAATGTCCCTTGGTGTCCCCAACCCTTGTCCTGGTGTCCCCAACCCTTGTCCTGGTGTCCCTTGGTGTCCCCAACCCTTGTCCTGGTGGCCCTTGGTGTCCCCAACTCTGGTCCTGGCACCCCTTGGTGTCCCCAACCCTCGTCCCGGTGTCCCTTGGTGTCCCCAGCCCTTGTCCCGATGTCCCTTGGTGTCCCCCACACTTGTCCCAATGTCCCTTGGTGTCCCCAACTCTGGTCCTGGCACCCCTTGGTGTCCCCAACCCTTGTCCCGATGTCCCTTGGTGTCCCCAGCTCTGGTCCTGGTGTCCCCAGCCCTTGTCCTAATGTCCCTTGGTGTCCCCAACCCTTGTCCTGCTGTCCCCAACCCTTGTCCTGGTGTCCCTTGGTGTCCCCAACCCTTGTCCTGGTGTCCCCAACCCTTGTCCCGGTGTCTCCAACACTTGTCCCAATGTCCCTTGGTGTCCCCAACTCTGGTCCTGGCCCCCCTTGGTGTCCCCAACCCTTGTCCTGGTGTCCCTTGGTGTCCCCCAACCCTTGTCCCGGTGTCCCCAACACTTGTCCCAATGTCCCTTGGTGTCCCCAACCTTTGTCCTGGTGTCCCTTGGTGTCCCCCAAACCTCGTCCCGATGTCCCTTGGTGTCCCCAACCCTTGTCCCGATGTCCCTTGGTGTCCCCAACTCTGGTCCTGGTGTCCCCAGACCTTTGTCCCAATGTCCATTGGTGTCCCCAGTCCTGGACCTGGTGTCCCTTGGTGTCCCCAACCCTCATCCCGATGTCCCTTGGTGTCCCCCAACCCTCATCCCAATGTCCCTTGGTGTCCCCAACCCTTGTCCCGGTGTCCCCAACACTTGTCCCCAATGTCCCTTGGTGTCCCCAACTCTGGTCCTGGTGTCCCCAGCCCTTGTCCCAATGTCCCTTGGTGTCCCCAACCCTTGTCCTGGTGTCCCCAGCCCTTGTCCCAATGTCCCTTGGTGTCCCCAACCCTTGTCCTGGTGTCCCCAGCCCTTGTCCCAATGTCCCTTGGTGTCCCCAACCCTTGTCCCCCATGTCCCCAAACCCAATCCCACCCCCCCCCCCGGTGTCCCCAACCCCCACCCTCCCCTCCTATACTGTCCCCAACTCCAACCCCGGTCCCCCCTCTTGACGTCCCCAACCCCCCTCACCCCCTCAGCACCCCCCCCCACCCCCATTGTCCCCTGATGTCCCCACCCCTGTCCCCGTGTGTCCCCCCCCCCCTCTCCGGCCACTCACCGGCCACCTCCAGCCGCAGGTGGACGCGCAGTGGGGCGGCCAACGCCACGTGGGTCACCACGCAGGTATAGACGTCCCCGTGATGGTGGGGACGCGCTGGGGACGAGTCGCGCTCCGTTACTACGGCTGAAGGTGCCACCGGGTCCCCGACGGTGGCCCGAGCTCCAGGTCATGGCCACGGTGGCCTCCAGTGGCAACGGTGACCCCGAATCTCCGGCCCTTCGTTGCCACCGCACCCCCACGTCCAGGGGGAAGTAGCCCGAGGTCTCGCACCGCAGTTCAGCCGTCGTCCCCGGGGCCACCACCAGCGGCGTAGGGCCCAGCGTCACCTTGGGGGGCTCTGGGGACACATACAGATACGGACCGGTCCGGATCCAGTATGGTCCGGACCTATATGGCCCCGTAGATGGGTCCCTCTTGGGGGGACAGCGCCTACAGACCAGTCCCTCCATGGGGACTGGGGCGGGGGGGGGGCTGGAGAGGGGGCTGAGATGCCCTATAGCGCCCCGGGTCCCACCCCCACGGGGTCCATATAGGATTGAGGACCGGTCCAATACAGTCTATATGGGCCGGTCCTATACGTCTGAGCCCCAATACAACTGTCCCAGTCCCCCTCCTTTCCCCTCTATGGGCACTGGGACCTGCTCCTACCCCACACGGGGGTCCATATAGGGTTACGGACCGGTCCGATACGGTCTATATGGCCCATCTGATATGTCTGAGCCCACATACACCCCTCCCAGTTCCCTCCTTTTCCCCTCTATGGGCACTGGGACCTGCTCCTACCCCACACGGGGTCCATATAGGGTTACGGACCGGTCCGATACGGTCTATATGGGCCAGTCCTATAGGTCTGAGCCCCAATATAACTGTCCCAGTCCCCTCCTTTCCCCTCTATGGGCACTGGGACCTGCTCCTACCCCACACGGGGTCCATATAGGGTTACGGACCGGTCCAATACGGTCTATATGGCCCATCTGGTATGTCTGAGCCCACATACACCCCTCCCAGTCCCCTCCTTTCCCCTCTATGGGCACTGGGACCTGCTCCTACCCCACACGGGGTCCATATAGGGTTACGGACCAGTCTGATACGGTCTATATGGCCCTGTCCGGTATGTCTTTACCCCAGTACAACCCTCCCAGCCTGGTCCTTTCCCCTCTATGGGCACTGGGGGACACTGGGACCTGCTCCTACCCCACATGTGGTCCATATATGATTACGGACCGGTCCGATACGGTCTATATGGCCCTGTCCGGTATGTCTGAGCCCACATCCCCCCCTCCCAGCCCCCTCCTTTCCCCTCTATGGGCACTGGGGGACACTGGGACCTGCTCCTACCCCACATGTGGTCCATATAGGATTACGGACCGGTCCGATACGGTCTATATGGCCCTGTCCGGTATGTCTGAGCCCACATCCCCCCCTCCCAGCCCCCTCCTTTCCCCTCTATGGGCACTGGGGGGACACTGGGACCTGCCTCCTACCCCACATGTGGTCCATATAGGATTACGGACCGGTCCGATACAGTCTATATGGCCCTGTCCGGTATGTCTGAGCCCACATACAACCCTCCCAGCCCCCTCCTTTCCCCTCTATGGGCTGTCAGTGCCCGATCCCACCCCCCCACCCCCCCCCCCCAAGTTCCCGCCCCGGTCCCATAGGCACCGTACGGCCCCGGAGGCGGTCCATATAGGGCGGCGGGGGGGGGGGGGGAACAGAAAACGACCCTGACCGAGGACGTGGACACGCAGGAGCTGCTGGGCCTCGCCGTGGGGCAGGAAGACGGAGCAGACGTGGGTGCCCCCGGTGGGCGACGGTGAGGGGGGTCAGGCGGAGCGTCACCTCGCGGACCCCCACCCCGGCGCCGTCCCCGTCAGCAGTTGGACGTCGGGAGCGGCGCGGCGGACGCGGGGCGTCGGCCGAGGTGTAGGCGAGGAGGCGTCGGCCGACGCCCCGGTGCTGGTGGCGCCATTCCAGGGCGAAGGGGCCGGGGGTGGGGCGGCGAAGGCGCAGTGGAGTTCCAGGGGGGACCCCGGGGGACCCCCCAATTCCGGGGTCAGGGTGAAGACGGAGAGGGACACTGCGGGGACATGGAGGGGGGGGGGGGGATGTGGGGACGTGGAGGGGATGTGGGGGGACACGTGGGGACATGGGGGCGTGGAGGGGACGGGGGGACATGGGGGGGACGTAGGGGGGGGGACGTGGGGGGGAGACAGAGAGTGGAGGGGACGGGGGGACATGGTGGGGACATGGGGACATGGGGGGACACGTGGGGACGTGGGGAGAGGAGGGGACAGGGGGGACATGGGGACACGGGGGGGGGACATGGGACATGGAGAGCAGAGGGGACATGGGGGGACATGTGGGGACATGGGGAGTGGAGGGGACATGGGGGGACATGGGGGACATGGGGGGACACATGGGGACATGGGGGGGTGGAGGGGACATGGGGGACATGGGGGGACACAGTGGAGGGGACACAGGGGGGACATGGGGACATGGAGAGCAGAGGGGACATGGGGGGGGACATGGGGGGACATGGGGGGGACACAGAGTGGGGGGGACATGGGGAGGGACATGGGGACATGGAGAGCAGAGGGGACAGGGGGGACATGGGGGGGGACAAGGGGGGACACGTGGGGACATGGGGAGCGGAGGGGACATGGGGGGACATGGGGGGGACATGGGGACACGGGGGGGGCACATGGGGACATGGAGAGAAGAGGGGACATGGGGGATGTGGGGGGACATGGGGACACAGCAGAGGGGACATGGGGGGACATGGGGACACGGGGAGCAGAGGGGACACGGGGACACAGGGGGGATGTGGGGGGGACATGGGGGGGACACGTGGGGACATGGGGAGTGGAGGGGACATGGGGGACATGGGGGGGACACGGGGGGGACATGGGGACATGTGGGGGACATGGGGGGACATGGGGACATGGGGAGCAGAGGGGACAGGGGGGACATGGGGGGGGACATGGGGGGACACGTGGGGACACAGAGTGGGGGGGGACATGGGGACATGGAGAGCAGAGAGGATGTGGGGACATGGGGGGACATGGGGGGGACACAGAGTGGGGGGACACGGGGGGGGACGTGGGGACATAGGGGGGGACATGGAGAGTGGAGGGGACATGGGGGGACACGGGGACACGGTGACCACAGGTGCCATGGGGACAATGGGGGGGGGGGACACAGCGCAGGGGGACATTGGGGGGGGGACACACACAGGGGTTGAGGGGGACAGTGGGGCGCCCCCCTTACCGGTGACAGCGGTGGCGGTGGCGGTGGCAGAGCGGGACTGTCCCTGCAGCAGCGCGGTGACGCCGTAGCGGGGGGTCCCCAGGGAGAGCACCCACCAGGGCCCCCCCAGGCCGGGGGGGCTGCGGGCGTCGGGGGCCAGGGAGGGGGCCCAGGCCGGGGGGGGGGGGGGCCCGGCACCGTGGGGCTCAGCTCGCACTTGGGGGGCGTCCAGGGGGGGGCCCCACGCCCTGGTCAGGGCGCCCCAGGGGTCTGCGGGGAGAGGAGGGTGCTGACCCACACGTGTGGGGCAGGGCTGGGTGCTGATCCCCCCCCTCAATGGGGCAGGAGGGTGCTGACCCACACGTGTGGGGCAGGAGGGTGCTGAGACCCCCTTAATGGGGCAGGAGGGTGCTGACCCACACGTGTGGGGGCAGGAGGGTGCTGAGACCCCCTTAATGGGGCAGGAGGGTGCTGACCCACACGTGTGGGGCAGGAGGGTGCTGACCCTCCCTCAATGGGGCAGGAGGGTGCTGACACCCCACCCACCCACCATGGGGCAGGAGGGTGGTGACCCACACGTGTGGGGCAGGAGGGTGCTGAGGCCCCCCTCAATGGGGCAGGAGGGTGCTGAGACCCCCTTAATGGGGCAGGAGGGTGCTGACCCTCCTTCAATGGGGCAGGAGGGTGCTGACACCCCCCCCCACCCACCATGGGGGCAGGAGGGTGGTGACCCACACGTGTGGGGCAGGAGGGTGCTGAGACCCCCTTAATGGGGCAGGAGGGTGCTGACCCACACGTGTGGGGCAGGAGGGTGCTGAGGCCCCCCTCAATGGGGCAGGAGGGTGCTGACCCCCCACGTGTGGGGCAGGGCTGGATGCTGGACACCCCCCCCACCCCCCGTGTATGGGGCAGGAGGGTGCTGACCCCCACGTGTGGGGCAGAACTGGGTGCTGCCCCCCCCTCCATGGGGCAGGAGGGTGCTGACCCCCACGTGTGGGGCAGGGCTGGATGCTGACACCCCCCCCCACCCCCCGTGTATGGGGCAGGAGGGTGCTGACCCCCACGTGTGGGGCAGAACTCGGTGCTGCCCCCCCCTCCATGGGGCAGGAGGGTGACACTCAGGGACCTACCGGTGACGTCGAAGGTGACATCAGGGTCCGGGGGGCCCTCGGGGGGGGGGTCGGTCGGGGCCCCCCCCGCAGCCGCAGCAGAACGGGGTCCGGCAGCGCCCCCACCCCCCCCCCGGCCCCAGCAGGGTGCAGGGCAGTGGGGGGAGGGGGCCCCGGGGGGGGGGGGACCCCACATCTGCCCTCCCCCACCCCGGCAGGAAGAGCCCTGTGGGACCCACCGGCGTCAGGGGGGGGGGGGGGTCGGGGTGGGGGGGGTCCCGGGGTGGGGGTCTCGAGGGGTCCCGGGGGGGGGTGGGGTCCCGGGGGTGTCCCAGGGTGGGGGGGGGCTCCCGGGGGGGTCCCAGGGTGGGGGTGGGGGGTCCCGGGGGGGGGTCTTGAGGGGTCCCAGGGTGGGGGGTCCCAGGGTGGGGGGGGGGGGTCCCGGGGGGGTCCCAGGGTGGGGTGTCATTGGGGGGGCTGGGGGGGGTCCCAGGGTGGGGGGTCCCGGGGTGGGGGGGGTCCTGGGGGGGCGGGGGGGGGTCTCGGGGTGGGGGGGTCCCGGGGGGGGGGGTCTCGAGGGGTCGCAGAGGTGGGGGGGTCCCGGGGGGGTCTCAGGGTGGGGGGGTCCTGGGGGGGGGCTGGGGGTGTCCCAGGGTGGGGGGTCCCAGGGGTGGGGGTGGGGTCCCGGGGGGGGTCCCAGGGTGGGGTGTCATTGGGGTGGGGGGGGGGTCCCGGGGGGGCATAGGGGGGGGTGTGGGGGTCCCAGGGGTGGGGGTGTCCCAGGGGACCCCGGGGTGGGGGTCCCGCCCCCCCCTCACCCGCCAGCAGCGCCCACAGCGCCGCTCCCGCCGCCATCGCTCCGCCGCCGCTTTCGCTTTCGCTTTCCCGGCCACGCCCCCTCCCTACGCCACGCCCCCTCCCTACGCCACGCCCCCTCTCCCCACGCCACGCCCCTCCCACGCCCCCTCTCCCCACGCCACGCCCCCTCTCCCCACACCACGCCCCTCCCACGCCCCCTCTCCCCACGCCACGCCCCCCCTCCCACACCACGCCCCTCCCACGCCACGCCCCTCCCACACCCCCTCTCCCCACGCCCCGCCCCCTCCCACGCCACGCCCCCTCTCCCCACGCCACGCCCCCTCTCCCCACGCCACGCCCCCACCCCCTTCGCGCAAAACCGGGTCCCGCCTCCCTCCCGCCCCGCCCCGCCCCTAAGGCGCTTTGCCCCGCCCTCCCCGCCTTCGCCCCGCCCCCGGCCCCGCCCCCGCCCCCGCCCCCATGAGGCGGAGTCCTCCGGACCGGTCACTATTTACCGACGTTAAAAAAATGCCACGAATGGACTCAAATTACAAAAGGGGGGGGAGGGGCGGGGGGGGACACCCCCACCCCCACCCTCACCGGGGGGGGGGCACCCACGGAGGCAGGAGGGTGGGTGGGAGCACCCAGGGGGCGGGGGGCACCCATGGGTGCTGGGGTCAAGGGGGGGGCACCCACTGAGCCAGGGGTTGGGGGTGGGGGGGGCACCCATGGGCCCAGGGGTCAGGGTGGGGGGCACCCACAGACCCAGGGGTCAGGGTGGGGGGCACCCATGGACCCAGGGGTCAGGGTGGGGGGACCCAGGGGTCAGGGTGGGGGGGCACCCATGGACCCAAGGGGTCTGGGGGGGGCACCCATGGGCCCTGGCATGAAGGTGGGGGGCACCCATGGCCCCAGAGGTCAGGGTGGGGGGCACCCACAGATGTAGGGGTCAGGGTGGGGGGCACCCATGGCCCCAGAGGTCAGGGTGGGGGGCACCCATGGACCCAAGGGGTCTGGGGGGGGCACCCATGGGCCCTGGCATGAAGGTGGGGGGCACCCATGGCCCCAGAGGTCAGGGTGGGGGGCACCCACAGACCCAGGGGTCAGGGTGGGGGGCACCCATAGACTCAAGGGTCAGGGTGGGGGGGCACCCATGGACCCAGGCATCAGGGTGGGGGGACCCAGGGGTCAGGGTGGGGGGCACCCATGGCCCCAGAGGTCAGGGTGGGGGGCACCCATGGACCCAGGGGTCAGGGTGGGGGGACCCAGGGGTCAGGGTGGGGGGCACCCATGGACCCAGGGGTCAGGGTGGCCCCAGGCCGGTCGTACCGTGGGGGTGACGGGTGGGTGACGGGGGGTGACGGGTGACGGGGGGTGACGGGTGACAGTTCCCGGCTCAGCACCGGTCGTTTACACACACACACCAACACCAACATGGGGGGGGGACACCCACAGCGGCTCCGCCCGGGGGCACCCAGGTGGGGGGGGGGGCACCCAGGTGTGGGGGGGGGGGGGGCACCCAGGTGTCCGGGAGAGATGGGACCCGGGGGACCCCCGTGGGTGGGGCAGGACCCACACGTCCAGGCGGGATGGGACCCACATGTCCAGGTGGGGTGGGACCCACATGTCCAGGTGGGGTGGGACCCACATCTTCAGGCGCGATGGGACCCACATCTTCAGGTGCGATGGGACCCACATCTTCAGGTGCGATGGGACCCACATGTCCAGGCGGGATGGGACCCACACCTCCAGGCGAGATGGGACCTGGGTGCCCAGATGGGACGGGACCCACACGTCCAGGTGTGACAGGACCCACACTTCCAAGCGGGATGGGACCCACGTGTCCAGGTGTCATGGGACCCATAGGTCCAGGCGCAATGGGACCCACATATCCAGGTGCGATGGGACCCACATGTCCAGGGTGGGATGGGACCCACACATTCAGGTATGACGGGACCCACACCTCCAGGTTAGATGGGACCCCACACATCCAGGTGGGACGGGACCCACACCTCCAGGTGGGACGGGACCCACACCTCCAGGTGGGATGTGACCCACACCTCCAGGTGGGACGGGACCCACACATCCAGGCAAGATGGGACCTGGGTGCTCAGATGGGATGGGACCCACACCTCCAGGCGTGATGGGACCCACACACCCACGTATGACGGGACCCACACCTCCAGGCGTGACGCAACCCACACCTCCAGGTGCGATGGGTCCTGGGTGCTCAGATGGGATGGGACCCACACATCCAGGTGCGATGGGACCCACACATCCAGGTTAGATGGGACCTGGGTGCCCAGATGGGACGGGACCCACACATCCAGACGGGATGGGACCCACACCTCCAGGTGCGATGGGACCCACACCTCCAGATGTGACGGGACCCACACCTCCAGGTGCGATGGGACCCACACCTCCAGGTGCGATGGGACCCACACCTCCAGGTGTGACGGGGACCCACACCTCCAGGTATGATGGGACCCACACCTCCAGGTGGGACGGGACCCACACATCCAGGTGCGATGTGACCCACACATCCAGGTTAGATGGGACCTGGGTGCCCAGATGGGACGGGGACCCACACCTCCACGTGTGATGGGACCCACACATCCAGGTTAGATGGGACCTGGGTGCCCAGATGGGACGGGACCCACACCTCCAGGCGCGACGGGACCCACACCTCCAGATGTGACGGGACCCACACCTCCAGGTATGATGGGTCCTGGGTGCCCAGATGGGATGGGACCCACACATCCAGACGGGATGGGACCCACACCTCCAGGTGGGATGGGACCCACACCTCCAGATGTGACGGGACCCACACCTCCAGGTGCGATGGGACCCACACCTCCAGGCGCGACGGAACCCCCCCCCCCCCCACCACCCCTCACACCTTCCCCCCGGCGAACCCCCCCCTCCCCCCCTCGGCGACCCCCCCGGCAGCCCCTTCCCTCCCCCCTCCCCCACTCCCCCTCCCCCTCCCCCCAAAACCTTGCTCCTTCTTGGCCGCCCCGAGGAAGGCGGGAGGAGGAACCGGCAAAGCTCCCGCCAACCGATGGCGACGTTCGCAGTGGCCCTTGTGCCGCATGAAGCTGTCGCGCCACATGAATTTTTTGGCGCAGACGTCGCACTGGTAGGGTTTGAGGCCGGTGTGGGTCTTCATGTGCTCGGTGAGGTGGTGCTTCATCTTGAACTTCTTGTTGCAGACGGGACAGTCGAAGGGACGGAGGTTGAGGTGCATGTTGACGTGACGGTCCCTCATACTCTTGTGGGAGAAAGCTTTGCCGCAATGGCACATGAAAATCTTGTTGCCGTCGGCCGCCGCCGTCGTCAGTTGGACGGCGCCGTGTTCGACCGGGGTTTGAGGTGGGAAGACCAAGATCTGGTTGCCTTGCATGTCCATGGGGAGGAGGGAACGAGGTGGGAAGGAACCGGCACCGCCGCCGGCGTCTTCCAAGCTTTCGTAGGGCGAGGGGAAATCCTCGGAGGATTCGCAGAAGTTCACCTGCTCCTCCAGTTTGGGGGCGGCGGGACGGGCGGCGGCGGCACCGCCGCGGGGTGGTCCTTGAGCGGGTCCTTCCACCGGATCCTCGTCTTCCTCGCAGGTGAGGACCAGATCCTCCTGCAGCCATTCCTGTTTGACGTAGACCCATTGTTTTTGGGGGACGATGCTTGGTTGGACGTAGAGGGGTCGGCGTCCGCCTTCGCCGTCCTCGCTGCCCTCCTCCGCCTCCAGCAGATCGCCGCTTCCTCCCTTCCCCACCTCCTCGGGGACCCCCCGGGGCGGATATTTGGGGGGTTCGGCGCCTTCGGCGGCGTCGCGGGGGCTGAAGTAGTTGCTGCTGCTGGGGGGACTGGTTGTCGCTGGTGCGGCTGGAGTGGGCGCGCAAGGAGGAGGAGGAGGAGGAGAGGAAGAGGAGGAGGAGGAGGAGGAAGAAGGGCCCGGCGGCGCCGGGGCGGCTCGTCCTTCCTTGAGGAGCTCGGTGCACTTGTCCACGATGTGCCACATCTGAAGGACGCTGCCCACCGTCAAGAAGTTGACGATCTCCTCGGGCGCCATGGAGAGCCGGCCGGTGTAAGCCGAACCCAAGACGGTTTCGAAGGCGCCGGGGTCCATCACGCTGGGCAGGACGATGGAGGTCATGTTCTTCAGCAAGACCTGGTCGTGGAAATACGGCGAAGAAGCCGCCAAAACGGCGCGGTGAGCGCGGAAAACCCGACCTTGCACGTGGATGGAGATGTCGCAGAGTTTCCCTTCCACCCGTTGTTGGTTGAGGTTGGCCAACAAGGCGCTGGTGATCTCCGGGAAGTCAAACGTGGACCAAACCGCCACCGCCGCCGCCGCCGCCGCCGCACGAGGGATCCATGGCGCCGCCCCGGCGGCGACGCTCCTGGGGGACGGGGGGGGGGGAGGGTTAGGGGTGGGGGGAACCGTCCGGCACCGTCACCGTCACCCAATCACCTCAACTCTGCCCCAAGTCTTCACCAAAACCCCAACAATTGGCCCCAAAACGTCACCAAAACCTGAAAATATGCTCCAAAACGTCACCAAAACCCCGAAAATCGGCCCCAAAACTTCACCAAAACCCTGAAAATCTGACACAAAACTTCACCAAAACCCCGAAAATCAGTCCCAAAACTTCACCAAAACCCTGAAAATCTGACACAAAACTTCACCAAAACCCCAAAAATCAGTCCCAAAACTTCCCCAAAACCCCAAAAATCTGTCCCAAAACTTCACCAAAACCCCAAAAATCTGTCCCAAAAACTTCACCAAAACCCCAAAAATCTGTCCCAAAACTTCACCAAAACCCCAAAAATCAGTCCCAAAACTTCCCCAAAACCCCAAAAATCTGTCCCAAAACTTCATCAAAGCACCGAAAATCTGTCCCAAAAAGTCACAAAACCACCGAAAATCTGCCCCAAGTTTTCACCAAAACCCTGAAAATCTGCCCCAAAACTTCACCAAAACCCCAAAAATCTGCCCCAAAACTTCACCAAAACCCCAAAAATCTGACCTAAAACTTCACCAAAACCCGAAAATATACTCCAAATTTTCACCAAAAGCCCAACAATCGGCCCCAAAAACCTCACCAAACCACCGAAAATCTTCCCCAAGTTTTCACCAAAACCCCAAAAACCTGTCCCAAAACATCACCAAAACCCTGAAAATCTGCCCCAACACTTCACCAAACCCCCGAAAATCAGCGCCGTCTTCACCAAACCACTGAAAATCTGCCCCAAAAACTGCACCAAAACCCTGAAAATCTACTCCAAAACTTCACCGAACCCCCCGAATTTCTGCCCCAAAACATCACCAAAACCCCAAAAATCGGCACCAAATCTTCACCAAACCACCGAAAATCTGCCCCAAAACTTCACCAAACCCCGAAAATTGGCCCCAAGTTTTCACCAAAGCACCGAAATTCTGCCCCAAATTTTCACCAACCCCAAAAATCTGCCCAAAACATCACCAAAACCCCGAAAATCGGTGCCAAGTCTCCACCAAACCACCGAAATTCATGCCCCCAAACTTCACCAAAACACCAAAAATCTGCCCCAAAACATCACCAAAACCCTGAAAATCCCCAAAACTTCACCAAAACCTGAAATTTTGCCCCCCAAAATCACCAAACTCCTGAAAATCTGCTCCAAATTTTCACCAAAGCCCCAAAAATCAGTCCCAAAACCACCAAAACCCCCCAAAACTGCCCCAAAACTGTACCGAAAGCTGAAAATCTGCCCCAAAACTTCACCAAAACCCCCAAAATCCGCCCCGAAACGTCACCAAACCCCCTTAATTCTGCCCCAAACCGTGACCACAGCCCTGACCAGGGCCCAGGTCGCGGCTCAGCTCCCCCCGGCCCCTATAGGGCCCTATAGCCCCACACTTACCCTATAGCCCCCGGCCCCTATAGCCCCACACTTACCCTATAGCCCCACACTTACCCTATAGCCCCCAGCCCCTATAGCCCCACACTTACCCTATAGCCCCCACACTTACCCTATAGCCCCACACTTACCCTATAGCCCCCGGCCCCTATAGCCCCCACACTTACCCTATAGCCCCACACTTACCCTATAGCCCCACACTTACCCTATAGCCCCCAGCCCCTATAGCCCCACACTTACCCTATAGCCCCCACACTTACCCTATAGCCCCACACTTACCCTATAGCCCCCGGCCCCTATAGCCCCCACACTTACCCTATAGCCCCACACTTACCCTATAGCCCCCAGCCCCTATAGCCCCACACTTACCCTATAGCCCCCACACTTACCCTATAGCCCCCAGCCCCTATAGCCCCACACTTACCCTATAGCCCCCACACTTACCCTATAGCCCCCGGCCCCTATAGCCCCACACTTACCCTATAACCCCCACACTTACCCTATAGCCCCCAGCCCCTATAGCCCCACACTTAACCTATAGCCCCACACTTACCCTATAGCCCCCGGCCCCTATAGCCCCACACTTACCCTATAGCCCCACACTTACCCTATAGCCCCCAGCCCCTATAGCCCCACACCTACCCTATAGCCCCCACACTTACCCTATAGCCCCACACTTACCCTATAGCCCCCGGCCCCTATAGCCCCCACACTTACCCTATAGCCCCACACTTACCCTATAGCCCCACACTTACCCTATAGCCCCCAGCCCCTATAGCCCCACACTTACCCTATAGCCCCCACACTTACCCTATAGCCCCACACTTACCCTATAGCCCCCGGCCCCTATAGCCCCCACACTTACCCTATAGCCCCACACTTACCCTATAGCCCCCAGCCCCTATAGCCCCACACTTACCCTATAGCCCCCACACTTACCCTATAGCCCCCAGCCCCTATAGCCCCACACTTACCCTATAGCCCCCACACTTACCCTATAGCCCCCGGCCCCTATAGCCCCACACTTACCCTATAACCCCCACACTTACCCTATAGCCCCCAGCCCCTATAGCCCCACACTTAACCTATAGCCCCACACTTACCCTATAGCCCCCAGCCCCTATAGCCCCACACTTACCCTATAGCCCCACACTTACCCTATAGCCCCCGGCCCCTATAGCCCCACACTTAACCTATAGCCCCACACTTACCCTATAGCCCCCAGCCCCTATAGCCCCACACTTACCCTATAGCCCCACACTTACCCTATAGCCCCCAGCCCCTATAGCCCCACACTTACCCTATAGCCCCCAACCCCTATAGCCCCACACTTACCCTATAGCCCCACACTTACCCTATAGCCCCCGGCCCCTATAGCCCCACACTTAACCTATAGTCCCACACTTACCCTATAGCCCCCGGCCCCTATAGCCCCACACTTACCCTATAGCCCCACACTTACCCTATAGCCCCCACACTTACCCTATAGCCCCCAGCCCCTATAGCCCCACACTTACCCTATAGCCCCCACACTTACCCTATAGCCCCCAGCCCCTATAGCCCCACACTTACCCTATAACCCCCACACTTACCCTATAGCCCCCAGCCCCTATAGCCCCACACTTACCCTATAGCCCCCAACCCCTATAGCCCCACACTTACCCTATAGCCCCACACTTACCCTATAGCCCCCGGCCCCTATAGCCCCACACTTACCCTATAGCCCCACACTTACCCTATAGCCCCCGGCCCCTATAGCCCCACACTTACCCTATAGCCCCCACACTTACCCTATAGCCCCCAGCCCCTATAGCCCCACACTTACCCTATAGCCCCACACTTACCCTATAGCCCCCAACCCCTATAGCCCCACACTTACCCTATAGCCCCCAGCCCCTATAGCCCCACACTTACCCTATAGCCCCACACTTACCCTATAGCCCCCAGCCCCTATAGCCCCCAGCCCCTATAGCCCCACACTTACCCTATAGCCCCCAACCCCTATAGCCCCACACTTACCCTATAGCCCCACACTTACCCTATAGCCCCCGGCCCCTATAGCCCCACACTTAACCTATAGTCCCACACTTACCCTATAGCCCCCGGCCCCTATAGCCCCACACTTACCCTATAGCCCCCACACTTACCCTATAGCCCCCAACCCCTATAGCCCCCACACTTACCCTATAGCCCCACACTTACCCTATAGCCCCCAACCCCTATAGCCCCACACTTACCCTATAGCCCCACACTTACCCTATAGCCCCCAGCCCCTATAGCCCCACACTTACCCTATAGCCCCACACTTACCCTATAGCCCCCAGCCCCTATAGCCCCACACTTACCCTATAGCCCCACACTTACCCTATAGCCCCCGGCCCCTATAGCCCCACACTTACCCTATAGCCCCACACTTACCCTATAGCCCCCAGCCCCTATAGCCCCACACTTACCCTATAGCCCCACACTTACCCTATAGCCCCCAGCCCCTATAGCCCCACACTTACCCTATAGCCCCCACTTACCCTATAGCCCCCAGCCCCTATAGCCCCACACTTACCCTATAGCCCCACACTTACCCTATAGCCCCCAGCCCCTATAGCCCCACACTTACCCTATAGCCCCCACACTTACCCTATAGCCCCCAGCCCCTATAGCCCCACACTTACCCTATAGCCCCCACACTTACCCTATAGCCCCCAGCCCCTATAGCCCCCAGCCCCTATAGCCCCACACTTACTCTATAGCCCCACACTTACCTTATAGCCCCCAGTCCCTATAGCCCCACACTTACCCTATAGCCCCCAGCCCCTATAGCCCCACACTTACCCTATAGCCCCACCCCCTATGCACCCCATACATCCCCTATAACCCCAACCAACTCCCCCTATAGCCCCACCCCCTATGCACCCCATACAGCCTCCCCACCCCTATATACCCCATGGCCCCTATAGCCCTTCTACACCCCACACAACCCCCCCAGCCCCTATATGACCCTATAGCCCAGGCCCCTGACGTGCCCCAAACACCCCGTATAGCCCCAGCCCCTATACACTCCCCACACACCTATAGCTCCAGTCCCTATACATTCCCCCTTATATACCCCCCACAGCCCCTATAGCCCCATACGGCCCCAAACCCCCCCTATAGCTTCGTCCTCTATAAGCACCACAGCCTCAGCCCCTATTCACCCCAGACACCCCCCGGCCCCTATACACCCTATAGCCCCGAACTCTATACATCCCTGTCTCTCCAGCCCCTATATGGCCCAGGGACCCCCACAGACTCAGCCCCTATACACCCCCCAGCCCCTATAGCCCCCTCCCCTCTATACCCAACCCCTATAGCTTCTGCAGCCCCGGTCCCTATACGCTTCTATAGCTCCAGTCCCTATACGCCCTCCACACCCCTATAGCCCCTATACCGCCACTCCCTATACCTCCAGCCCCATACACCCCCTATAGCCCTGGTCCCTATAGTCCCAGCCCCTCTAGGCTCCCCTATAGCCCTATAGCCCCTATAGCCCCTATACACCCTACCACAGCCCCAGCCTATATATATACCCCCCCACACACCCCCAATACCTCCAGCCCCTATAGATTCCCCTACGCACCCCCTATAGCGCCAGCCCCTATACCCCCACCCTCTACAACCCCGATCCCTATAGCCCTATAGCCCCTATAGATTCCCCTACGCATCCCCTATAGTGCCAGCCCCTATACCCCCACCCTCTACAACCCCGATCCCTATAGCCCTATAGCCCCTATAGATTCCCCTACGCATCCCCTATAGCCTCAGCCCAGATCCCTATAGCCCCAGCCCTATAGATTCCCCTACGCATCCCCTATAGCCCCAGCCCCTATAGACTCCGCTATACCCCACAGCCCTATAGCCCCGGCCCCTACGCAACCCCTATAGTCCCTATACCCCGACCCCTATAGCTCCTGCCCCTATAGACTCCCCTACACCCCCACCCCGTACCCCCGACCCCTCGGGATTCCCCTAAACACTCCCCTATAGCGCCAGCCCCTATAGCCCCTATAACCTCGACCCTATAGCTCCTGCCCCTATGGCCCTGGCCCCTCCACACCTCCCTACAGACCCCATACCCCCACCCCTATAGCCCCTATGGCCCCTATAGACCCCCTATACCCCCCCTACAGCCCCTATACCGCCACCCCCTATAGCCCCTATACCCCCACCCCCTATAGCCCCTATGGCCCCTATAGACCCCCTATATCCCCCCTACAGCCCCTATACCCCCACCCCTATAGCCCCAACCCCTATAGACCCCCTATACCCCCACCCCTATAGCCCCTATGGCCCCTATAGACCCCCTATATCCCCCCTACAGCCCCTATACCCCCACCCTATAGCCCCAACCCCTATAGACCCCCTATACCCCAAACCCTATAGCCCCTATAGCCCCTATAGCCCCCCTATACCCCCCCCTACAGCCCCTATACCCCCACCCCTATAGCCCTATGGCCCCTATAGACCCCCTATACCCCCACCCCTACAGCCCCCGACCCTATAGACCCCCTATACCCCCCCCTACAGCCCCTATACCCCCACCCCTATAGCCCCTATAGCCCCTATGGCCCCTATAGACCCCCTATACCCCCACCCCTATAGCCCCTATGGCCCCTATGGAACCCCTATACCCCCCCTACAGCCCCCGACCCTATAGACCCCCTATACCCCCACCCCTATAGCCCCTATGGCCCCTATAGACCCCCTATACCCCACCCCTACAGCCCCCGACCCCATAGACCCCCTATACCCCCCCCTACAGCCCCTATACCCCCACCCCAATAGCCCCAGCCCCTATAGACCCCCTATACCACAAACCCTATAGCCCCTATGGCCCCTATAGCCCCCTATACCCCCACCCCTATAGCCCCTATGGCCCCTATAGAACCCACACCCCCTATACCCCACCCTATAGCCCGACCCTATAGCCCCCTATACCCCAAACCCTATAGCCCCTATAGATCCTATGGCCCCTATAGACCCCCTATACCCCCCCTACAGCCCCTTACCTCCCCCCCCCATAGCCCCTATAGCCCCTAAGGCCCCTATAGCCCCCCTATACCCCAAACCCTATAGCCCCCTATAGCCCCTATACCCCCCTACAGCCCCTATACCCCCCCCCCCCATAGCCCCTAAGGCCCCTATAGCCCCCCCCCCACCCCCGTCCCCTCGGGGCTCCCCTAACCCCCCCCCCCCCAGCCCCTATAGCCCCTATAGCCCCTATACCCCCCGCCCCGGTACCCCCGGCCCGGGCGGCCCCGCCCCCGCCCCGCCCCCCCCCTCCGCTCACCCGCGCTCGGGGGCTTCAGGGCGCCGCCGCCGCCGCCATCTTGGCGCTGCCCCACCGCCCCCCGCCCCGCGCGGCCCCGCCCCGCGGCCGTCTTAAAGCGGCCACGGCGGCGGTCCCCCCCCCCCGGACCCCCTCAACAGCCGCCGCGGCGCCTTTAAGGCCGCCCGGGCCACGCCCCCTGAGCGTCACCACCTCGGCAGCGCAGGCGCCTGGAGGGGGTGGGAAGGGCCACGCTCCGCCCCTCTAAAGCCCCGCCCACGCGAGGGGCGGGGCCGGGCGGGGGCTCTTCAAGGGAGCGCGCGCGCTGCCGGCGCAGTAACAAAACAGAGCTTTATTGGGGGGAGGCGGGGCCAGGCCGAGGGGTGGGCGGGGCCAGGCCGAAAGGGGGCGGGGTCAGTCCGGAGGGGGGGCGGTGCCAGTCCGAAGAAGGGGCGGGTCAGGCCGAAGAAGGGGCGGGGTCAGTCCAAAAAAGGGGCGGGGCTAGTCCGAGTCTGAGAGCACGATGATCTCCTCGGGTCGCACTGCGTCGCCACACTGGTCTGGGGGGGGGGGGGGGGGGGGTCAGTGGGGGGGGGTCCCCCACCCTGGGGGGGGGCGTCCCCTGGACCCACCCACGCTGGGGGGGGGCCCCCCAGGATGGGAAGAAAGACACACACCCCCCCAGGCAGGACAGGGGACCCCCCCGGGGCATTTTAGGGACCCCCGGGGGGGGGACACACACCCCCAGGACCCCCCCCCAGGGACCCCCCAACAGGACAGGGACCCCCCAGGGAAGGACAGGACCCCTATGGACCCCCCCCCCGGCAGGAGAGGGACCCCCAGGGACCCCCCCAGTGGGACAGGGCCCCCCCAGGACAGGACAGAGACCCCCCCAGGGGGACAGGGACCCCCCCCAGGGGGACAGACACCCCTCAGGACCCCCCAGGACAGGACAGGGCCCCCCCAGGATGGGACAGAGCCCCCCCCCCAGGGGGACAGGGACCCCCCAGGACCCCCCCCCAGTGGGACAGGGACCCCTCAGGACCCCCCAGGGCCCCCCCCAGCGGGACAGGGACCCCCCCCAGTGGGACAGGGACCCCCCAGGACCCCCCCAGGGGGACAGGGACCCCCCCAGGACAGGACAGGGACCCCCCCAGGACCCCCCAGGGCCCCCCCCAGCAGGACAGGGACCCCCCCCAGTAGAACAGGGACCCCTCAGGACCCCCCAGGACCCCCCCCCCAGTGGGACAGGGACACCCCAGGACCCCCCAGGGCCCCCCCCAGTGGGACAGGGACCCCCCCAGGACCCCCCCCAGGGGGACAGGGACCCCCCCCAGTAGAACAGGGACCCTCAGGACCCCCAGGACCCCCCCCGGGGGGACAGGAACCCTCCAGGACCCCCCAGAACAGGACAGAGCCCCCCCTCAGCAGGACAGGGCCCCCCCAGGACGGGGACAGAGCCCCCCCCCAGGGGGACAGGGACCCCCCAGGACCCCCCCCAGTGGACAGGGACCCCTCAGGACCCCCCAGGGCCCCCCCCAGCGGGACAGGGACCCCCCCAGTAGAACAGGGACCCCTCAGGAACCCCCAGGACCCCCCCCCAGTGGGACAGGGCCCCCCAGGGCCCCCCCCAGTGGGACAGGGACCCCCCAGGACCCCCCCCCAGTAGAACAGGGACCCCTCAGGACCCCCCAGGACCCCCCCCAGCAGGTCAGGGCCCCCCCCCCCAGCAGGACAGGGCCCCCCCCAGCAGGTCAGGGCCCCCCCCCAGCGGGTGAGGACCCCCCCCAGCGGGACAGGACCCCCCCCCCAGCGGGTGAGGGACCCCCCCCCAGCGGGACAGGACCCCCCCCCAGCGGGACAGGGCCCCCCCCAGCAGGTCAGGGCCCCCCCCAGCGGGTCAGGGCCCCCCCCCAGCGGGACAGGACCCCCCCCAGTGGGACAGGGCCCCCCCCCAGCGGGTCAGGGCCCCCCCCCAGCAGGACAGGACCCCCCCCAGTGGGACAGGCCCCCCCCCCAGCAGGTGAGGACCCCCCCCCAGCAGGACAGGACCCCCCCCCAGCGGGTCAGGGCCCCCCCCAGCGGGTGAGGACCCCCCCCAGCAGCACAGGACCCCCCCCCAGCGGGACAGGGCCCCCCCCCAGCAGGTCAGGGCCCCCCCCCAGCGGGACAGGGCCCCCCCCAGCGGGTCAGGGCCCCCCCCCCAGCGGGACAGGGCCCCCCCCAGTGGGACAGGGCCCCCCCCAGCGGGTGAGGACCCCCCCCAGCAGGACAGGACCCCCCCCCAGCGGGTCAGGGCCCCCCCCCAGTGGGACAGGACCCCCCTCCAGCGGGACAGGGCCCCCCCCCAGCAGCACAGGACACCCCCCCAGCGGGACAGGGCCCCCCCCAGCAGGACAGGGCCCCCCCCCAGCGGGACAGGGCCCCCCCCAGCAGGTCAGGGCCCCCCCAGCGGTGAGGACCCCCCCCAGCACGACAGGGCCCCCCCCCAGCGGGACAGGACCCCCCCCCAGCGGGACAGGGCCCCCCCCAGCAGGTCAGGGCCCCCCCCCAGCGGGTCAGGGCCCCCCCCCAGCAGGACAGGACCCCCCCCAGTGGGACAGGCCCCCCCCCCAGCAGGTGAGGACCCCCCCCAGCAGGACAGACCCCCCCCCAGCGGGTGAGGACCCCCCCCAGCAGATCAGGGCCCCCCCCCCAGCAGGACAGGGGCCCCCCCAGCAGGTCAGGGCCCCCCCCAGCGGGTGAGGACCCCCCCCAGCAGGACAGGACCCTCCCACCCAGCGGGACAGGGCCCCCCCCAGCTGGTCAGGCCCCCCCCCCAGCGGGACAGGCCCCCCCCCAGTGGGACAGGGCCCCCCCCAGCGGGTGAGGACTCCCCCCCAGCAGGACAGGACCCCCCCCCAGCGGGACAGGACCCCCCCCAGCGGGTCAGGGGCCCCCCCCAGTGGGACAGGGCCCCCCCCAGCGGGTGAGGGCCCCCCCCGCGGGACAAGCCCCCCTCACCTTGCAGGCCGGGGGGGCAGGCGGCGGGGGCTGCCCTGGGAGCTGCTCACCAGGTCCCTCCCGGGGGAGTCGGCCCGGGTGGAGTCGGGGAGGGGGCTGTGCCGGGGGGGGGCGGGGGGGGGGGGCAGCCCCCGGGCCCCCACCCCGCCCTCCTGCTCCGAGCCTGCGCTGTGCACCTCCAGGCAGGGGCTGGGGGGGGGGGGGGCAATGCCGTCACCCCCCCGACCCCGTTCTCCTCCCCCCCAGACCCCATTACCCCCCAAACCCCATTACCCCCCCCCGGAACCCTTAAACCCCCCCCCAGGAGCCCCCAGACCCCCCCTGACCCCATTCCCCACCCCCCCCAAACCCCATTACCCCCCCAGACCCCTTAACCCCCCCCAGACCCCTTAAACCCCCCCCAACCCATTTCCCCCCCCAGACCCCGTTACCCCCCCCCAACCCATTCTACCCCCCTCTGACCCCTTAACCCCCCCCCCCCCCCCCCCGGACCCCCCCCAGACCCCCCCCAGACCCCATTCTACACCCCCCAGACCCCTTAACCCCCCCCCAGGACCCCCCGACCCCATTCCCCCCCCCCCCCAAGACCCTGTTACCCCCCCCCAGGACCCCCCATACCCCCCCGACCCCATTTCCCCCCCCAGACCCTGATACCCCCCCCCAGGACCCCCCATACCCCCCCGACCCCCATTTCCCCCCCCCCCGACCCTGTTACCCCCCCCAGGGACCCCTTTAACCCCCCCCAGGACCCCCCAGCCCCCCCCAGCCCCCATTTCCCCCCCCCCAGACCCTGTTACCCCCCCCAGGACCCTTTAAACCCCCCCCAGCCCCCATTTCCCCCCCCAGACCCTGTTACCCCCCCCCCAGGACCCTTTAACCCCCCCCCCAGGACCCCCCAGCCCCCCCCCAGCCCCCATTTCCCCCCCCCCAGCCCCTCTTACTCCCCCCCCCAAGCTGCCACCTCACCCCAAACCCCCCCCCAAACCCCACCTGGGACCCCCAGACCCCCCCCCCCCCAATATTACCCCGGCCCCCCCCCAATACTGATGCCGGGGGGCAGCTCCAAGCGGCTCCGTTTCCGAGGGGGGGGTTCGGTGCCGCCGTTCAAACTGGTGGAGGTGATGGTGGTACCCCCCCCCTCACCGCCCCCCCCCGGCGCCGTTCTCCAGCGGTCGGGGGCTTTCGGCTATCGGGGGGGGGTCGTTTCCCTTTTTGGGGGGGGGGATGAAGCAGAGAGGATAACGCCCCCCCCCAAATTCCGCTTCCTCCGTCCCAGTCCGGGAGGATACGGCCCCCGGGGAGGGGGGGGGTTATCTGGGGGGGGGTCGGAGGGTTGCGGTGACGGGGGGGTGACTTTGGGGTGGCTTCGGAAGCGCCGGGGGGGGGACGCGGGGAAGAGGGGGGGGTCTCGCCCAGCTCCAAAGGTAACGTCTCGATTTCCAGGACGAAAAGCACGAAAAGCTCGGGAGCGGGGGGGCTGCGGCCGGTCGCCTCCCTTCCTCCCCTCCTCTTCCTCGCCGGCCGGCGTCACCGGTGTCACCGGCGTCACCGGTGTCACCCTCGTGGAGGCTTCAGCCGGTGACGAGTCCCGTCGCGGCTCTGGCGCCCCGATGCGGTGTCACCTGGAGGGGGGGACGGGGACACGGAGAGGGGGACACACACGGTGAGGGGGGGGTGGCTCTAGAGGGGTGATGTCCCCGTGTCTCCCTGTCCCCGTGTCCCAGTGTCCCCATATCTCCCTGTCCCCGTGTCCCAGTGTCCCATGTCCCTGTGTCCCCCCATCCCTGTGTCCCAGTGTCCCCATATCCCCGTGTCCCCATGTCCCTGTATCTCCCTGTCCCATGTCCCAGTGTCCCCGTGTCCCCATGTCCCCCCGTCCCCATGTCCCAGTGTCCCCATGTCCCTGTGTCCCCCCATCCCTGTGTCCCAGTGTCCCCATATCCCCGTGTCCCCATGTCCCTGTATCTCCCTGTCCCCATGTCCCAGTGTCCCCGTGTCCCCATGTCCCCCCATCCCCATGTCCCAGTGTCCCCGAGTCCCTGTGTCCCCCCATCCCTGTGTCCCAGTGTCCCCATATCCCCGTGTCCCCGTGTCCCCATGTCCCTGTATCTCCCTGTCCCCATGTCCCAGTGTCCCCCTGTCCCTGTATCTCAGTGTCGCCATGTCCCAGTGTCCCCATGTCCCCTGTGTCCCCCCCGTCCCCGTGTCCCTGTATCTCAGTGTCCCCATGTCCCAGTGTCCCCGTGTCACCTCATCCCCATGTCCCCATGTCCCAGTATCCTCATGTCTGTGTCCCCCCATTCCTGTGTCCCAGTGTCCCCAGATCCCCGTGTCCCATGTCCCCCCATCCCCATGTCCCTGTATCTCCCTGTCCCCATGTCCCTGTGTCCCCCTGTCCCT
The DNA here is from genome assembly GCF_030936135.1 of Gavia stellata. Classification (NCBI taxonomy): domain Eukaryota; kingdom Metazoa; phylum Chordata; class Aves; order Gaviiformes; family Gaviidae; genus Gavia; species Gavia stellata. The sequence continues at coordinate 26,426 of NW_026777120.1, forward strand.
GTATCTCAGTGTCCCCATGTCCCAGTGTCCCCGTGTCACCTCGTCCCCATGTCCCCATGTCCAGTGTCCCCCCATCCCTGTGTCCCAGTGTCCCCATGTCCCCGTGTCTCCCTGTCCCCATGTCCCCCTGTCCCTATGTCCCCTGTGTCCTCCCATTCCTGTGTCCCTGTGTCCCCATGTCCCTCTGTCTCCCCGTCCCCATGTCCCCCTGTCCCCATGTCCCAGTGTCCCCCTCGCCCCATGTTCCAGTGTCCCCATGTCCCCGTGTCCCCCATTCCTGTGTCCCTGTGTCCCCCTGTCCCCATGTCCCTGTGTGCCCCTGTCCCCGTGTCCCCCAATGTCCCCATGTCCCTCTGTCTCCCCGTCCCCATGTCCCAGTGTCCCCGTGTCCCAATGCCCCCATGTCCCCCAGTCCCCATGTCCCTCTGTCCCCATGTCCCGTGTCCCCCTGTCCCTGTGTGCCCCTGTTCCCCTGTCCCCCAATGTCCCCATGTCCCCGTGTCCCTCTGTCTCCCCGTCCCCATGTCCCCCTGTCCCCATGTCCCCCTGTCCCCCTGTCCCCCTCGCTCCATGTTCCAGTGTCCCCATGTCCCCCATTCCTGTGTCCCCTGTCCCCATGTCCCCGTGTCCCCGTCACGGCGTTACCCACCCTGCGCCGCGGCCGCCTCGCTGCCTTCCTCGCCGCGTTCACCCTCCTCCTCCTCCTCAGCTTTCCCCTGACTGCCATCGGCCTCGGAGGAGTCATCTTCCTCCTCCTCCTCCTCCTCCTCCTCCTCCTCCTCCTCCGACTCTTCCTCCTCCGACTCTTCCTCCTCCTCTTCCTCCCGGCTCTTCCCGCTGCGCCCTCCCGGCTCTGGGGGACGGTGGTCTCAGGGTGGCTTTGTCCTTGTCCCCCTCTCCGTCCCCGTCCCCGTCCCCCCTCACCTGAGCCGGGGGGGGCGCGGGGGGCGGCGGGGGCCCCCCGGGGGGGACGGGGGGGTTCCCCTGTTGCTTGGCCGCCCTCTTGCGCCCGCGTTCTTCCTCCTCGCTCTCGTCCTGCAGTTGGGCGTAGTGGGAGATGACGTCGTCCAGGCGGGTCAGGGCCACCGTCCGGTTTTTCCGCAGCCGTTTGGCCAGTTCGGGGTCCACCAGCGCCGGATCCGTCCCTGCGGGCGGCGAGGGGGGGGGGTTAAGGGGGGGGGGGCGGTGATGGTTGACACCACCATGAGTTCCCCTGCCCTGCCCCGTCCCTGATCCTGCTTCTGAGCTCCGGCGCCTGCCAGGAGCTCCACCAACTCCATTGCCTTCCGGGAGCTCCATCATCTTTCCAGGAGCTCCATTATCCTCCACCAGCTCCAGCACCTCTCCAGGAGCTCCATCATCCCTCTACGAGCGCCATCATCCTCCATCAGCTCCATCACATTTCCAGGAGCTCCATCATCTTTCCAGGAGCTCCATTATCCTGCAGCAGCTCCATCACCTTTCCAGGAGCTCCATCACCCCTCTACGAGCGCCATCATCCTCCACCAGCTCCATCACATTTCAGGAGCTCCATCACCCCTCTACGAGCGCCATCATCCTCCACCAGCTCCATCACATTTCCAGGAGCTCCATCATCCCTCTACGAGCGCCATCATCCTCCATCAGCTCCATCACATTTCCAGGAGCTCCATCATCTTTCAGGAGCTCCATTATCCTCCACCAGCTCCATCACCTCTCCAGGAGCTCCACCAGTTCCATCACCCTTCCAGAAGATCCCTCATCCTTCTACAAGGTCCATCAACCTCCATCACCTCTCCAGGAGCTCCATCATCCCTCTACGAGCTCCACCATCTCCATCAGCTCCAGCACCTTTCCAGGAGCTGCATCATCCCTCTACAAGGTCCATCATCCTCCACCAGCTCCATCACCCCCCTACGAGCTCTGTCACCCCCTCTATGAGCTCCATCATCTCTCCAGGAACTCCACCATCCCTTTATGACCTCCGTCATCCTCCACCAGCTCCATCCCATTTCCAGGAGCTCCATCATCCCTCTATGAACTCTATCATCCTCCATCAGCTCCATCATTCTCCACCAGCTCCATCACCCCTCGACGAGGTCCACCGTCCCTCTATGAGCTCCACCGCCCCTCCACAAGCTCCATCACTACCCCCTCAGCTCATCATCCCCAATGAGCTCCCACCACCCCTCTACAACCTCCACCGCCCCTCCACGAGTTCCATCACTATCCCATGAGCTCCATCACCATTCCATGAGCTCCATCACCACCCCGTGCGCTCCACCACCCCCTCCACAAACTCCACTGCCCCTCCACGACCTCCACCGCCCCCTCCACGACCTCCATCACCCCTCCACGACCTCCACCACCCCCTCCACGACCTCCACCACACCTCCATGTCCTCCACTGCCCCTCCACGACCTCCACTGCCCCTCCATGAGCTCCACCGCCCCTCCACGACCTACACTGCCCTTCCACGACCTCCACCGCCCCTCCACGAGCTCCATCACCCTCTCCACCACCTCCACCGCCCCTCCATGATCTCCACCGCCCCCTCCACAACCTCCACCACCTCTACTGCCCCTCCATGAGCTCCACTGCTCCCTCCACGACCTCCATCAACCCCCTCCACGACCTCCACTGCCCTCTACGAGCTCCACCACCCCTCCACATCCTCCATCACCCTCTCCATGACCTCCACTGCCCCCTCCATGACCTCCATCACGCCCTCCACAACCTCCACCGCCCCTCCATGACCTCCATCATCCCTCCATGACCTCCACTGCCCCTCCACGACCTCCACTGCTCCCTCCATGACCTCCATCACCCCTCCATGACCTCCATCATCACCCCTCCATGAGCTCCACCGCCCCTCCACAACCTTCACCGCCCCTCCACAACCTTCACCGCCCCTCCACGACTCACCGCCCCTCTGACCTTCACTGCCCTCCCATGACCTCCACCGCCCCTCCATGAGCTCCACTGCCCCTCCATGACTCCACTGCCCCTCCATGAGCTCCATCACCCCTCCACATCCCTCTCCATGACCTCCACCACCCCCTCCACGACCTCTACCACCTCTACCGCCCCTCATGCCCCTCCAAGAGCTCCACCACCCCCTCCATGTCCTCCATCACCCCCTCCACGACCTCCACCACCCCCTCCACATCCTCCACTGCCCCTCCACAAGCTCCACCGCCCCTCCATGAGCTCCACCGCCCCTCCACGACCTCCACTGCCCTTCCACGACCTCCACTGCCCCTCCACGAGCTCCACCGCCCCTCCACGACCTCCATCACCCCCTCCACGACCCTCCACTGCCCTTCCCACGACCTCCACTGCCCCTCCATGAGCTCCACACCCCTCACGAGCTCCCACCGCCCCTCCTCCACGACCTCCACTGCTCCTCCACGACCTCCACTGCCCCTCCATGAGCTCCACCGCCCCTCCACGACCTCCACTGCCCTTCCACGACCTCCACTGCCCTTCCACGACCTCCACTGCCCTTCCACGAGCTCCACCACCCCTCCACGACCTCCACCACCCCCTCCACGACCTCCACTGCCCCTCCACGACCTCCACTGCCCTTCCACGACCTCCACTGCCCCTCCATGAGCTCCACCGCCCCTCCATGACCTCCACTGCCCCTCCATGACCTCCACTGCCCTTCCATGACCTCCACTGCCCTTCCACGACCTCCACTGCCCCTCCACAAGCTCCATCACCCTCTCCATGACCTCCACCACCCCTCCATGATCTCCACCGCCCCCTCCACAACCTCCACCACCTCTACTGCCCCTCCATGAGCTCCACCATCCCCTCCACGACCTCCACTGCCCCTCTACGAGCTCCACCACCCCTCCACATCCTCCATCACCCTCTCCATGACCTCCACTGCCCCCTCCATGACCTCCATCACGCCCTCCACAACCTCCACCGCCCCTCCATGACCTCCATCATCCCTCCATGACCTCCACTGCCCCTCCACGACCTCCACTGCTCCCTCCATGACCTCCATCACCCCTCCATGACCTCCATCACCCTCCATGAGCTCCACCGCCCCTTCCACGGACCTTCACCGCTTCTCCATGACCTTCACTGCCCCTCCATGACCTTCACCGCCCCTCCATGAGCTCCATCACCCCTCCACATCCCTCTCCATGACCTCCACCACCCCCTCCATGACCTCTACCACCTCTACCCGCCCCTCATGCCCCTCCACGACCTCCACTGCCCCTCCACGAGCTCCACCACTCCCTCCATGTCCTCCATCACCCCCTCCACGACCTCCACTGCCCCTCCACGACCTCCACCGCCCCTCCCACGACCTCCACCGCCCCTCACGACCTCCACTGCCCTTCCACGACCTCCACTGCCCTCCACGTCCTCCACCGCCCCCTCCACGAGCTTCCCCCGCCGCCCCTCACCCGGCCGATACTGATCCGTCAGGTGACTGCCGAAGTTGTAGACCAGATCGAGGTGGCGTCGCTCCTGCAGGCGGTTGCCCACCTCCCGGAAGGCGTCCTGAGCCATGCTCTCCATCTGTCGGCGAGCCAAACCCAGGCTGTGGCGGGCGCTGGCTTTTTGGATGACCTTGAGGATGTCGGTGTAGTCGGGAAAAGCCTCGGGACGGTTGATGAAGCGCTCGATGCGACGGTTGACCTCGGGGTAGCGGGTGCCGCGGTACTGGATGCGTTGCTCGATGACGCGGCCCGTCAAGCTGCTGCATTGCTTGAGCTGGCAAAGGCGTTCGAAAATCCGCATCATCTTGCGCTTGAGCCGGCTCTCCTGCAGGTAGGTCGAGTCTTCGCTGTCCAACTCGGCCAGATCCAGCTCCCGTTCCTGCAACCGTCGAATCTCTCCCATGTAGACGCGAAGGAGATTCTCCAAATACCGGATTTGACGTTTGGAACCGCCGGGAGGGCGGGAGGAGGCGGCGGAGGCGGCGGGCGAGGCGGGGGGCTGCGGCGAGGCGGGGGCTGCGGCGGCGAGGGGAGGCGGCGACGGGGGGAGCGGAGGCGAGGGGGAGCTTGCGACGTAGGGTGTGGGCTTTGAGGACGGTGCAGAGTTCGTTGATGTAGACGTAAACCTTGTTGCGACGCGTCCGGACGCGGCTCAGGCACCGGCTCAGGACGTTGCGGAGTTCAGCCGAGGGCCAGGAAATCCGGGCTGGCTTTTTGGTGACGGCCGGAGAGGAAAGGGATCACCTCGGGGTGCTCCTCCGTCAGGCGGTGCAGAGCTCCAGGAACTGCGGGGAGAGGGGGGGAGAGGGGTGAGGGGGGGCGGAAACGGGGACCCCGAGGTGGCACAGGGACATTTGGGGGGGACAGGGAGGTGATGGAGGGGGGACGGGGACATTTGGGGGGGACAGGGAGGTGATGGAGGGGGGACGGGGACCCCGAGGTGGCACAGGGACATTTGGGGGGGACAGGGAGGTGATGGAGGGGGGACGGGGACACTTGGGGGGGGACGGGGAGGTGACGGAGGAGGGACGGGGACCCTGAGGTGGCACAGGGACATTTGGGGGGGACAGGGAGGCGATGGAGGGGGGACGGGGACACTTTGGGGGGGGACGGGGAGGTGACGGAGGAGGGACGGGGACCCTGAGGTGGCACAGGGACATTTGGGGGGGGACAGGGAGGCGATGGAGGGGGGACGGGGACCCTGAGGTGGCACAGGGACATTTGGGGGGGACAGGGAGGCGATGGAGGGGGGACGGGGGACCCCGAGGGGGGACAGAAACACTGAAGTGACATGGAGATGCCAAGAGGGAACAGAGACATTGAGGTGACATGGAGAGAGAGACAGGGACAGTGATGTGACATGGGGACGCTGAGGTGACACGGAGATGCTGAGGGACGACAGAGACACTGAGGTGACACAGAGACACGGGGTGACAGGTAGGGAGAAGTGACATGGACACATGGGGTGACACGGAGACATGGGGTGACACATCAAGACGTGAGGTGACATGGAGACACCAAAGGAGGACACAGAGGCACTGAGATGACACGGAGACACAGAGTGACACGGAGACACGGAAGTGACATCAAGACATGAGGTGACATGGAGACACCAAAAGAGGACACAGAGACACTGAAGTGACACAAAGACACGGGGTGACACGGAGACACAGGATGACATCAAGACATGAAATGACATGGAGACACCAAAGGACACAGAGACACTGAGATGACACGGAGACACAAAGTGACACGGAAACACGCGGTGACATCAAGACATGAAGTGACATGGAGACACCAAAGGAGAACACAGAGACACTGAGGTGACACGGAGACATAGAGTGACACGGAGACACGGGGTGACATCAAGACATGAGGTGACATGGAGACACCAAAGGAGGACACTGAGGTGACACGGAGTGACACGGAGACGTGGGATGATATCAAGACATGAGATGACATGGAGACACCAAAGGAAGACACAGAGACACTGAGGTGACATGGAGACATGGAGTGACATGGAGACATGGAGTGACATCAAGACATGAGGTGATATGGAAACACTAAAGAAGACGCTGAGGTGACACGAAGACATGGAGTGACATGGAGACATGGGATGACATCAAGATATGAGGTGACATGGAGACACCAAAGGAGACACAGAGACACTGAGGTGACACGGAGACACAGGGTGACATGGAGATACGGGGTGACATGGAGAAACCAAAGGAGGACGCAGGGACACCAAGATGACATTGAGACATGGGGTGACATCAAGACACACAACGAGGGACACAGAGACACCGAGGTGACACGGAGACATGGGGTGACACAGAGACATTGCAGAAATGGGTGACACGGAGACATGGGGTGACATCAAGACACCAATGGGGGACACGGAGACACCGAGAGGACATGGAAACATGGGGTGACGTTAAGATATGCTGTGACATCACGACCTCAAGAAGGATACAGAGACACTGAAGTGACATGCAGATGCGGGGTGACACGGAGACATGGGGTGACACGGAGACATCAAGGGACATCAAGACATGAGGTGACATGGAGACACCAAAGAAGGACGCAGGGACACCGAGGTGACACAGAGATATAGGGTGACACAGAGACATGGGGGTGACGTCAAGACATGAGATTACATGGAAACACCAAAGGAGGACACAGGAACACCGAGGTGACATGGAGACACGGAGACATGGGGTGACATGGAGACATCAGGGGACATCAAGAAATGAAATGACATGGAGACACCAAAGAAAGATACAGAGACACCGAGGTAACACGGAGACATGGGGCGACACAGAGACATTAGGGGACATCAAGAGATGAGATGACATGGAGACACCAAAAGAGAACACAGAGACCCCAAGGTGACACGAACACGTAGAATGACATCAAGACACCAACGGGGGACACGGAGACACCGAGGTGACACGGAAACATGGGGTGACGTTAAGATATGAGATGACATCGAGACATCAAAGAAGGATACACAAACACCGAGGTGACACGGAGATATGGGGTGACACAGAGACATGGGGTGACACGGAGACACGGGGTGACATCAAGACATGAGGTGACATGGAGACACAGGGTGACATCAAGACATGACATGACGTAGAGACACCAGAAGAAGACGCAGGGACACCGAGGTGACACAGAGACACGGGGTGACACGGAGACATGGGGTGACATCAAGACACCAACGGGGGACACGAAAACACCGAGGTGACACGGAACATGGGGTGACGTTAAGATATGAGATGACATCAAGACATCAAAGAAGGATACACAAACACCGAGGTGACACGTAGACGTGGGGTGACACAGACACATGGGGTGACACGGAGACACGGGGTGACATCAAGACATGAGGTGACATGGAGACACAGGGTGACATCAAGACATGACATGATGATAGAGACACCAGAAGAAGACGCAGGGACACCGAGGTGACACAGAGACACGGGGTGACACGGAGACATGGGGTGACATCAAGACACCAACGGGGGACACGGAGACACCGAGGTGACACGGAAACATGGGTGACATTAAGATATGAGATGACATCGAGACATCAAAGAACGATACACAAACACCGAGGTGACACGTAGACGTGGGGTGACACAGAGACATGGGGTGACATGAGACACGGGGTGACATCAAGACATAAGGTGACATGGAGACACACGGTGACATGGAGACACGGGGTGACATCAAGACATGACGTGATATAGAGACAACCAGAGGAAGACGCAGGAACCCCGAGGTGACACAAAGACACGGGGTGACACGGAGACATGGGGTGACATCAAGACACCAATGGGGGACATAGAGAAAACGAGGTGACACTGAGACACTGATAGGGGACACAGAGACACTGAGGTGACACGGACACACCGGGGGGGGGGACATGGAGGTGACACGGAGACGTCCCCAAAGACGTCCTCAGTCACACCCCCCCCCCCCCCCCAAAAAGGATGAGAAAAGAGGAACCGATTTCGGGGACCCCACCCAGAGAGGGGTGAGGGTGGCACCGACAAGGGGGGGGTGACATGCCAGGGAGGGGACACCCCCGGGGAGGGACACCCCCCCAGGGAGGGGACACCCCCCCAGGGGGCACCCCAAGGAGGGGGCACCCCTGAAAAGGGGGCACCCCCCGAGGAGGGGGCACCCCAAGGAGGGGGGGGACACCCCAAGGAGAGGGGGGGACACCCCAAAGTGGGGGGGACATCCCAAGGAGAGAGCACCCCAAGGAGAGGGGGGACACCCCAAGAAGGGGGGGACACACACCCCAAGGAGGGGGGGGACCCCCCAAGGAGAGGGGGCACCCCAAGGAGAGGGGGACACCCCAAGGAGAGGGGGGGGACACCCCAAGGAGAGGGGGGGGGACACCCCAAGGAGAGGGGGGACCCCCCCAAGGAGGGGGCACCCCAAGGAGAGGGGGTACCCCAAGGAGATGGGGACACCCCAAGGAGAGGGGGGGGACACCCCAAGGAGGGGGCACCCCAAGGAGAGGGGGTACCCCAAGGAGATGGGGACACCCCAAGGAGAGGGGGGGGACACCCCAAGGAGGGGGGCACCCCAAAGTGGGGGGGACATCCCAAGGAGAGGGGGGGGACACCCCAAGGAGGGGGGGACCCCCCATCTCACCTCACCGAAGAGCCGCTCATTTTCCGCCTTGTAGCTGCCCCCCGCTTTCCCCCGCTTTGGGGGGGCCCCGGGCTGCCCGGGGGTCCCCCGTTGGGTTGGGGGGGTTCGGGGAGAGGGGGGGGCGCGGAGGGGCCGGGGGGGGGCTCGGGGACCCCCTCGTCTTCGTCATCCAGCACGATGATGCCGCCGGGTGGGGGGGGCCGCCATGGCCGGGGGGGTTCAGGGGCGCGGGGGCATCCCAAGGTGGGGGACCCCCCCCCAAAAAAAAAGTGTGGGTGGCCTCACGGGGGCTCCTGGGGGAGAGAGGGGGGTCAGCACCCCGATATCTGCCCCCCTCCCCGCCGCCAGCGCACCCCCGGGCTCAGCTGCGCCCCAAAAGTCACCGGCGACCCCCCCCCCCAGTCTCCATCCCCCCCAGGCTCTGCACCCCAATATTTGGGGGGCACCCCGGCCTCTACACCCCAATACTCACCAGCACCATTGGTTCTCGCCCCCCCCAGGCTCTGCACCCCAATATTTGGGGGACACCCCGAGCTCTGCACCCCAATACTCACCAGCACCCACTGGTTCTCGCCCCCCCAGGCTCTGCACCCCAATATTTGGGGGACACCCCGGCCCTCTACACCCCAATACTCACCAGCACCCATTGGTTCTCGCCCCCCCCAGCTCTGCACCCCAATATTTGGGGGGCACCCCGAGCTCTGCACCCCAATACTCACCAGCACCCACTGGTTCTTGCCCCCCTGGGCTGTGCACCCCAATATTTGGGGGCCACCCGGGGCTCTGCACCCCAATACTCACTGGCACACATTGGTTCTCGCCCCCCCCCAGGCTCTGCACCCCAATATTTGGGGGCACCCGGGGCTCTGCACCCCAATACTCACCAGCACCCACTGGTTCTTGCCCCCCCTGGGCTGTGCACCCCAATATTCGCTGGGTACCCCGGCTATTGCACCCCAATATTCACCTGCACCCCCTGACTTCCATCCTGCAGGGCTCTGCACCCCAATAATCGCTCTGCACCCCGGTTTCTGCACCCAGTACTCACCTACACCCATGGCCCTCATCCCCCCATGGCTCTGCACCCCAATATTTGCTCTGTACCCGGGCTCTGCACCCCAACATTCCCCTGCACCCCCTGGTTGCCACCCCCCCAGGCTCTGCACCCCGATATTTGCTGTGCACCCCACTCTCGGCACCCCAATACTCACCTGCACCCCCTGGTCTCCATCCCCCCAGGCTCTGCACCCCAATATTCCCCTACACCCCACAGCCCCCATCCCCCTGGGCCCTGCACCCCAAAACTCCCCCCCAGGACCCCTCCCTGGGCCCTGCACCCAAAACTCCCCCCAGGACCCCTCCCCCGGCCCTGCACCCCAAAACTCCCCCCAGACCCCTCCCCCGGGCCCTGCACCCCAAAACTCCCCCCCCGGGCCCTCTCCCTGGGCTCTGTACCCCAATACACCCCCCCCAGGACCCCTCCTCCTGGGCCCTGCACCCCAAAACTCACTGTAAACCCCATAGCCCCCCCTCCCCTGGGGCCCTGCACCCCAAAACTCCCCCCAGGACCCCTCCCCCGGGCCCTGTACCCCAATACTCCCCCCAGGGCCCTTCCTTGGGCCCTACACCCCAAAACTCCCCGCAGGACACCCTCCCCCAGGCCCTGCACCCCAAAACTCCCCCCCGGCCCCCCTCCCCTGGCTCTGCACCCCAATACAACCCCCAGGACCCCTCCCTGGGCCCTGCACCCCAAAAACTCACTGTTAAACCCCATAGCCCCCCCTCCCTGGGCCCTGCACCCCAAAACTCTCCTCGCCCCCCTCCCCCGGGCCCTGTACCCCAATACACCCCCCCCAGGGCCCCTCCCCCGGGCCTGCACCCCAAAACTCCCCCCAGGCCCTCTCCCCTGGGCCCTGCACCCCAATACACCCCCCCAGGACCCCTCCCA